>NC_136635.1:32364415-32381864 GCF_949748355.1 Melanostigma gelatinosum
CGAGATATTAAAAACGTTTTATTTACTAAGTGATTCACTCGGACGGTAATTTGACGAGTAAGATCGTGAGATAGTGAGATAGTGAGGGGGTGAGATAGTGAGGGAGGGAGTGAGATAGTGAGGGAGTGAGATAGTGAGGGAGTGAGATAGTGAGTGAGATAGTGAGGGAGTGAGATAGTGAGGGAGTGAGATAGTGAGGGAGGGAGGGAGATAGTGAGGGAGTGAGATAGTGAGTGAGATAGTGAGGGAGTGAGATAGTGAGGGAGTGAGATAGTGAGGGAGGGAGGGAGATAGTGAGGGAGTGAGATAGTGAGTGAGATAGTGAGGGAGTGAGATAGTGAGGGAGGGAGTGAGATAGTGAGGGAGTGAGATAGTGAGTGAGATAGTGAGGGAGTGAGATAGTGAGGGAGGGAGGGAGATAGTGAGGGAGTGAGATAGTGAGTGAGATAGTGAGGGAGGGAGTGAGATAGTGAGGGAGTGAGATAGTGAGGGGGTGAGATAGTGAGGGAGGGAGGGAGATAGTGAGGGAGTGAGATAGTGAGTGAGATAGTGAGGGAGTGAGATAGTGAGGGAGGGAGTGAGATAGTGAGGGAGTGAGATAGTGAGGGAGGGAGGGAGATAGTGAGGGAGTGAGATAGTGAGGGAGTGAGATAGTGAGTGAGATAGTGAGGGAGTGAGATAGTGAGGGAGGGAGATAGTGAGGGAGGGAGATAGTGAGGGAGTGAGATAGTGAGGGAGTGAGATAGTGAGGGAGGGAGATAGTGAGGGAGTGAGATAGTGAGGGAGTGAGATAGTGAGGGAGTGAGATAGTGAGTGAGATAGTGAGGGAGTGAGAGAGTGAGGGAGTGAGATAGTGAGGGAGGGAGATAGTGAGGGAGTGAGATAATGAGGGAGTGAGATAGTGAGGGAGTGAGATAGTGAGGGAGGGAGATAGTGAGATAGTGAGGGAGTGAGATAGTGAGGGAGTGAGATAGTGAGGAAGGGAGATAGTGAGGGAGTGAGATAGTGAGGGAGTGAGATAGTGAGGGAGATCGTAAGATAGTGAGGGAGTGAGATAGTGAGGGAGATAGTAAGATAGTGAGGGAGTGAGATAGTGAGGGAGATAGTAAGATAGTGAGATAGTGAGGGAGATAGTAAGATAGTGAGGGAGATAGTAAGATAGTGAGGGAGTGAGATAGTGAGGGAGATAGTAAGATAGTGAGATAGTGAGGGAGGGAGTGAAGGAGAAAGTGAGATCGTGAGGGAGTGAGATAGTGAGGGAGATAGTAAGATAGTGAGGGAGATAGTAAGATAGTGAGGGAGTGAGATAGTGAGGGAGATAGTAAGATAGTGAGGGAGATAGTAAGATAGTGAGATAGTGAGGGAGTGAGTGAAAAGATAGATGAAGCCTGAAGGCCATAAACTGCAAAAACGGTTCTGAATCAACAACTACAAGAAGGGAAAACAGCTTTGAACCAGCAGCTTTATGGCTGAACATTTACAGTTTAATCAATAATGCACACACACACACACACACACACACACACACACACACACACACACACACACACACACACACACACACACACACACACACACACACACACACACACACACACACACACACACACACACACAGTGTGAATGTAAGAGCCTTCCGTCCCATCGAGCAGAGGGGCCTATTCAAAATCCATTATCATTATCATAACCATTGTAATAGTTCCACAACATTAAGCATCATCCGGCCCATTTAGCCCAACACGCCCCTGAATTTATCGGATCGCTCGGCCCAATCTCCTGCCGTGCACATAGTCCTGACTCACTGACGGTCGCTAATCCGGTTAATCAATTATAATCTGAGCGATGCAGGCGCCGCGCTGTGAAGACTCGCTGCTAATCCGGGCCGTCAGAGCGGATCAGAGGTCAGCTGATCCTCCTCAGCAACATAAACACAGACCAGAGTCTTTATACGCAGCATCCTCTGCTGTGACTTGTGTTTGGCTGGAATCTGTTCTTTCATACCTTCCTGACGGCAGACATCGGTGAAGCATGTACGACTTTGTCTATCGAAGCTGCAATCTCTTTCGTGTAATATGCAACTACAGTGACATGCAAAAGTACTCATCTCCTTTAGCCTATTTTATTGAATTCAAATTGATTATGAATTCGATTTTGTGCTTGGTGAAATTAAATGGAAAAAAACGACTTAAAAAACTGATAAGTGGTGCAAATGTATTCATGTGTTTCTTTATTTCACTTCAACGATTTCTAATATTTTGTGAAGGGCCATTAAATAAAATCCAAATCTATTCTGATTCCAGGTCGTAATGCAACACAAACAGGAAAATCACCGAGACGTGTGAGCTTTGTATCGTTCACACGACGATTCACTGAAAGAAGCATTATTTACATGTCGAGAGATTATACAAAGAAGGATCATTCGTTGTTAGATGCTTTAAACAGGAAGTTTTAAAAATCTTCATTTGAGTAAATATTTTGCAGCCAAATGAAATCATTGAGAGGATATTCAAGCTTTGTGTCTTTGTCTCTTCATGTACTTGACCTCCTTTACAGGGTTTGTATGAAGGTGATAAAGTAGTCCATGAATATGAGTTTAGTTAGTTTATGCTTTTTACCGGTTACATCTACAGTCTATGTTCATATGAGTTACACTCGTTTTACCTTTGTGCAGTATAAGAAAGAGCACACACACACACACACACACACACACACACACACACACACACACACACACACACCAGTATTAGAAACATGGAGCTGCTCTACATCTCAGATGGGGGCTGGGTGAGAACTCTCTGAATTCTGTATGTGTGTTTTTCCCCTTGTAGGAAGCTGGAGTACATCAAAGCAGGCTCATTAAATACAGAAATATACAGATTGTGTGTGTGTGTGTGTGTGTGTGTGTGTGTGTGTGTGTGTGTGTGTGTGTGTGTGTGTGTGTGTGTGTGTGTGTGTGTGTGTGTGTGCGTGTGTGCGTGTGTGTGTGCGTGTGTGTGCGTGTAAGAGAGACACACACAGGAAAAACACAAAGAAGAATAAAGTGAAGGATTGAAATAGGATGAGAGGGGGCCGGGGAAGATGGAGACAAGAGTTTTATTCTGATGACTCAGAGTCCGTTAGTAGAGTCTTGACTCTGATGAATCACGGAGCTGAATATCAAGCAGACGATGAGAGCACATTAGGGCACGCACACACACACACACACACACTCCTACACTTACACACGCACACACACTCACACACACACTCCTACACTTACACACACACGCACGCACACACTCCTACACTTACACACACACGCACGCACACACTCCTACACTTACACACGCACACACACTCCTACACTTACACGCGCACACACACTCACACCTGCACGCACACACACACACACGCACACTCCTACACTTACACGCGCACACACACTCACACCTGCACGCACACACACACACACGCACACTCCTACACTTACACGCGCACACACACTCACACCTGCACGCACACACACGCACGCACACACTCCTACACTTACACGCGCACACACACTCACACCTGCACGCACACACACGCACGCACACACTCCTACACTTACACACGCACACGCACACACACTCCTACACTTACACACGCACACACACACACACACTCCTACACTTACACACGCACACACACTCCTAGACTTACACACGCACACCTGCACACACGCACACTCCTACACTTACACACGCACACACACTCACACTCCTACACTTACACACGCACACACACTCACACCTGTACGCACACACACGCACGCACACACTCCTACACTTACACATGCACACACACTCACACCTGCACGCACACACACGCACGCACACACTCCTACACTTACACACGCACACACACTCCTACACTTACACACGCACACCTGCACACACACACACTCCTACACTTACACACGCACACGCACACCTGCACACACGCACGCACACACTCCTACACTTACACACGCACACACACTCCTACAGTTACACACGCACACACACTCCTACACTTACACACGCACACACACTCCTACACTTACACACGCACACCTGCACACACACACACTCCTACACTTACACACGCACACACACTCCTACACTTACACACGCACACCTGCACACACACACACTCCTACACTTACACACGCACACGCACACCTGCACACACGCACGCACACACTCCTACACTTACACACGCACACACACTCCTACACTTACACACGCACACACACTCCTACACTTACACACGCACACACACTCCTACACTTACACACGCACACCTGCACACACACACACTCCTACACTTACACACGCACACACACTCCTACACTTACACACGCACACCTGCACACACACACACTCCTACACTTACACACGCACACGCACACCTGCACACACGCACGCACACACTCCTACACTTACACACGCACACACACTCCTACAGTTACACACGCACACACACTCCTACACTTACACACGCACACACACTCCTACACTTACACACGCACACCTGCACACACACACACTCCTACACTTACACACGCACACACACTCCTACACTTACACACGCACACCTGCACACACACACACTCCTACACTTACACACGCACACGCACACCTGCACACACGCACGCACACACTCCTACACTTACACACGCACACACACTCCTACACTTACACACGCACACACACTCCTACACTTACACACGCACACACACTCCTACACTTACACACGCACACCTGCACACACACACACTCCTACACTTACACACGCACACACACTCCTACACTTACACACGCACACCTGCACACACACACACTCCTACACTTACACACGCACACGCACACCTGCACACACACAAGGCCGGGCTCAGCCTCAAGTGTTTCTCTGAGCCGTCTGTCGTCCGGGTCACCAAAGAGAAGTCACATGACCACGAGTGGTGAGCCAATGGCTGAACAGACACAGACGAGCCTCTCGTGGCGCGCTGGCACAGAGGGCTCTAACGGACGGCTCCCGGCCGTTGTACCGCTGCGCCCTGCCGGCACAGATCCAAGCAGCCGGCTTACACTTTAACAATAACAGTTTCATCAAGTCAAATAAAACGTTACAGAAATCTGCGTAAAACCATAAAATCACCACAGACGCAATAGCAAACACATCATAAGCACAAAGCGTATATCTGCACCAAGTAACCAAAGAATAAATGTTTCATCACAAGTCCACAGAGACAACGAACAGACAACGGTGCCTGAGACGGTCCTCCCTCATAACAACCACAACATCACTCATGTCAGTCACATATGTTTCAAATGAGGATCAACAATAGGAGTGAGTTCAAAACTCAGCTCAACTGAAACAACAGCAACCCGGCCGGGAGGAACCAGTGCAGTCTGTGCAAGAAGAGCTTTCACAACCAGGTCTCCTGGAAGATGGATTACATGTATCCAACATACTCCATTTACTATTCTACATGTTCATGTTTTATTCTTCTTTAATTATGTCTAAAAACTACTTCACTGTGTTTTATTGTCGCGCACCAACCGGCAAACCTTCACGTCGCCTAATAACAGAAATAACTGTCTGTGATCGTGACGACCGAACTCAATCTTCACATTCTTGCCGTCCTCGTCCCCTTCAGTTAGTTCCTCGCGTCCTCTACTCTCCGACTCCCCAGGTCTGTGGCGCTGAGCTTCGCTCGTAGGAAGCTGCATCATCGGCGTGCACACAGCGAGGCTCAACATGCCCCCGGTTGCTATGCGACAGTTGCTGCGTGATGCTGGAGGTGGAAGCGGCGCTGAGAACGTTGTCGGTGTTTTTCTCTCTTATTTTTGAGATGGATTGCATTTTATCAATGGACCCCCCCCCCCCCCCCCCTTCTCCTCCCAGTGCAGCCATCTTACAAAGGTTTTCAGTCTGATGCCATATTTTGACGGTGTTGTGGTTTCTTCAGCTCCCTGAACAGAGCTGCTCCTATAAATAAATGTTTTACTGGAGGGCTCTCTTCAGTCAAACCCTGAAGGCTGAAGCTTTCTGGGGTTCCCACAGCAAGAAAACCAACCAATCAATACTCAGTATTAGACAAACGTGAAGGCGACCAGGCGGAGACATGTAACACCTCGTGTGTGACACAAAGCCAACGGGACACAGAGGGACAGATCCATTCAGGAGAGAAGACACCGACAGCATGGTCTGTGCAGGACGTGAGGTCGTACTGTCTGATTGACTTTTGATTTTTAGGAGCTTTCAGAAGTTGGTAAGGATTCAGGACACAAGCTGTAAACACACACGATGGAGTTAATCACATCCAGCAGATTGATACAACATTCACTCTGAAAGGTGTTTGTCTCTGTAGTGGAGGGGAACCGATAGGATTGTACTGACACTAGTACTCTTATCGACACTCTTTTCGGTTCAATTTGATTCATTTGTGAGAAAAAAAGACAATTAATTAATTTATTATTCTGTCTTGAGCAGCAACACAAGAAGTTCCAAAATCTTTAAAATCCATTCTCAGCTAATCAATGATCTCAGTGATTATCTTTCATTGGTGATCCTGTTCTTCTGATCAAACTATGACCTCAACGTATGACCTCACTACCGTATGACATCACTGTTGCTCAACCGACAGACTGATGTTCTGCTTGTTGGTCACATGTTGTGATGAACTTACTTGTGAAGGTTTTATTGTGTTTGAGACAAACAGAGTTCTACAATGTTTCCTCCTCTCTGATCATGAGTCTCATGCTGTGCTGAGAGGAGACAGAAAGACAGAGACACATAGAGACAGAGACACACAGAGACACACAGAGACACATAGAGACAGAGAGACAGAGACACACAGAGACACATAGAGACAGACACAGAGAGAGACACAGAGAGAGAGAGAGAGAGAGAGAGAGGTTTAATATATCTTTATTTGTTTGTGTTAAGTTCCATTTACAGAGTTCTACTGTTACTCAAAACAAACAGAATTGTTTTCTGAACAACACGATACGTTATCATTTAAAACGGTTCAACAAATAAGGTCCAACAAACATAAACGTGTCTTTAATTGTCTGTAGGCTGAGATCTGACTCTCACTTAGTGCCCACTTTGTCCAGTTCTCTGTTCACTTTGTGAACTATCTTCTTGAGTCTGTATCCTTCCTGCTTCGTGAGACCTCCTCTGTCCTTGCTCCTCATGTGAGATCTGGCAGAGCTGGAGAGCTGCTCCTTGTCCGAGAGGTAGTCCTCCACTCTGACTCCTCTCACGTTCTTACTCCTCCTCAGAAACTCCTTGATCTCCTCCACGCTGTAGCCTCCAGAGCCCCGAGAGCTGCCAGCACCGTGTGTAGAGGGCTCACTGTTTACAGCAGAGTTCTCCTCCTGACTGGACTCAGAGTCCTCCCAACCGGACTCAGGGTCTTCTTCCGGCCTGGACTCACACTCGGCTGCTCCTCCACTCTCTGTAGTTGCCACTTTCTTGGCCTGTGAGCTTCCTCTGTCTCCTCTCTGTTTCCTCTTCAGCTGAGGGGCCTTGAGCTGCTCCTCGTCTGCTTCCATGTCCACCACCCTACCTGCCTCCACCTGTCCTCCAATACTCTCCCTCACCTGCTGGACCTCACTTGCCCCGTCCTTCCTCACCTCTTGTCCCCCACTTGTCCTCTCTTCTATCACCTCCTGTACCCCACCCGTCACCTCCCCTCTCGCCTCCTGTACCCCACCCGCCTCCTCCTGAGCCCCACCCGCCTCCTCCCCTCTCGCCTCCTGGGTCACACCCGTCTCCTCCACCCTCACCTCCTGTGCCCATAACCATATCACCTCACAGAAGGAAGCGTGCACCCCCACTCGGTACTGCTAGCTCACCTAGCACCACGGAGCTAGCTCGCCTAGCACCACGGAGCTAGCTCGCCTAGCACCACGGAGCTAGCTCGCCTAGCACCACGGAGCTAGCTCGCCTAGCACCACGGAGCTAGCTCACGTTACAGCCGAGGAGGACGCCGTTAACGTTCACGCCTCGCCCGTGAGTAGACTCACGCTTCCTTCTGCGCCGTGATGCGGTTGGAGGGTGTAGTTGGGAAGAAAATAGTTCCTACATGAAACTGACTTCTGAAAGAGACATTGCTTGAATCTATTTTTTTCATTATTTTTTTGGACATCTGGTCCCATTATGTTGGAGGAAAGGCAGACTGTCTATTGTTCTATTGTTGTTTATCTGAGTCAGAACTTATATTCACAAACTCTGCATGAGTTATGTTTTGTGCTTCTGAACTGGAAGTTTTTGGACAATGCAACACAACCTTGTCTTTAGTTCTATTTAACAGAATCATGCCTCATTTTATTTTGCTTCGTGTTGAGTTATGAGCCTCTGTGTTGAATTTGTCTCGTTAGTTCTTGTCAATGTATTATCAGAGTCTCCTGAATGCTGTTCCTACTTGTATTCATATTCTCTCTTCTTCCATTGTTTCTGTAAGGGGTAGATATTGCATACCTTTGTAATGACTTACATTCTATTTTTAGATTGACTTTGTAACATCTGGCCTGGGACTACAGATGTAAAATAGCTTCTTGGCTAACTCTGGAGCATTTACAGGAATGTTTTATTGATGTGCACTGTGCCTGAAACCAATAAATATAATAAAACCAATCTAGATGGATCAACAGCATACAGGTAAGAGGACAATGTGTATGTTTTCATTTGGGATGAACTGTCCCTTTAAAACCTGTTGAAAAAGTCCTCAGATGAAGGAGGCTGAAGGTCCGCTGTAGTTTAAATCAGTACGAGATCTGTCAACATGTTATTCATGTTATGGGAATAAAATGAGACGAAAACTAAATGTGAACGGCACAGAAACAGGAAGCTCAAATCTCAGATGCACTTGACTTGTGACAAAACAGATGCATCCTGGGTAATACACCGTATGGTGAGGAGGAATACAACAGTGCAGGTGAGCCTTTAGAATCACACACCTGGTCACAAAGAAAACAAAAAAAAAGCCAGGCGCAACACAAATGTACTGGGAGACGGTGTGTAAACACACACACACACACACACACACACACACACACACACACACACACACACACACACACACACACACACACACACAGGGCCATCTGTCTGAACACTCCCTCCTCTGTTATCGTTCCTCTGTGTGATGAGCGCTCCCACAGCACCGTGTTTTATTTACCCAGACACGCGTTCTCTGGCGGGTTTGAATGGAGAGGACACAGCTGCAGGTCCTTCTCTGCGCTCAGGTTCTCAGGTGAGTGCTGCGTTCTTCAGCTCGTCGGTCTGAGAAGGACCCACGGGACCTCCAGGTGAGAGTGAAGTCTCAGTGGTGAGTTCACATTCAATGCTAATCAATAAAGTCATCACAGATCAAATAAAGCAATGCCATTGATTCACGCTCATAATGATCACATCTCAACAGGAAATGAATAAAAAGACTCATATCAGTTGTTACGATCTTCTTGAAGCTATTGTTCTCCAACGTCACCATGGATCCAGCGGCTGAATCACTTCCTAAACCAGCTGCTCACTCTCCTTGTTTTTATCATACAAAAAGGAGGAAGTAGCGCATTCCTGAGGGACTATTTTCAACGGCGGATGAATCCACATTGGGTCCTCTAGTAAGCATGTATGGCAGCAGGGCGGTGTATAAACAACAGTGTGTGTGTGTTCATCAGATCTATGAGGCTGTGACACACACACACACACAACTTGTTGTTAGAACATCTGTTGTCTTTTCATAGGATTTAGTGTAGAATAACAAGAAAATAGAGAATTGCCGGCGAATCCCTTCAGATTTTCAGTCTTACGAGACCTGATTTGTGGACCACAAAAGGAACGAAGCCTTCTTTTACGTTGCACCTCTTTCCCCCTCAGACAAGAGCGTATAATCATACACACAAATAAAACACTGATATCTGGGGCCAGTTATGACAAAACGTTTGCATGCTCACGAGCAAAGCATACACAAAGAAGTGTTCATGTCCACACAGAAAGACACGGTGCAACCTGGCATCCAGAATGAGGTCAGACTGCAACAGAAAGAGCCAAAGAGGGAGAGCAGACATTTGACAGTCTGCTTGTGTCGCTGGTCTCAAACGGCAGCTTTCCTCTTCTATATTTAACTGCATTTTAAAGCTCTCTGCCTTCAGGAAGACAGCGAGCGATGGGATGGAGACAACATTTGAATAGAGCATGGCCACCTTTTACTCCCGCTTTAGGCCTCAAGCAGCGTTCGTTAGATGCTCTTTAAAATACAGAAATTAGATGGTAGTATCAGTTTTTACACAATGACATTATATGCTTATATCATAGAGAGAGAGAGACAGACAGAGAGAGACAGAGAGAGAGAGACAGAGAGAGAGAGAGAGAGAGAGAGAGAGAGAGAGAGAGACAGAGAGAGAGAGAGAGAGAGAGAGAGAGACAGAGGGAGAGAGAGAGAGAGAGAGACAGAGAGAGAGAGACAGAGAGAGACAGAGAGAGAGACAGAGAGAGACAGAGAGAGAGAGACAGAGAGAGAGAGACAGAGAGAGAGAGACAGAGAGAGACAGAGAGAGAGAGACAGAGAGAGAGAGACAGAGAGACAGAGAGAGAGAGACAGAGAGAGAGAGACAGAGAGAGACAGAGAGAGAGAGACAGAGAGAGAGAGAGAGAGAGAGAGAGAGAGAGAGAGAGAGAGAGACAGAGAGAGAGGGACAGAGAGGGAGACAGAGAGAGAGAGACAGAGAGAGAGCGACAGAGAGAGAGAGACAGAGAGAGAGGGACAGAGAGGGAGACAGAGAGAGAGAGACAGAGGGAGAGAGACAGAGAGGGAGACAGAGAGAGAGAGACAGAGGGAGACAGAGAGAGAGAGACAGAGGGAGACAGAGAGAGAGAGACAGAGAGGGAGACAGAGAGAGAGAGACAGAGGGAGAGAGACAGAGAGGGAGACAGACAGACAGAGGGAGACAGAGAGAGAGAGGGACAGACCTCCCTGTCCTCTAAGAGCCTTTTGGAGGAAGGAATGCTGAGGACGGCCTGTGCTAGTTCACTGCACACTACTGACAGTTGTGTGCAGTGTTGCTGTCCTCAGAGAGATGCAGAAAGGCAGGGATCTGACAGAAGGACAAGTGCGTGCACGCACACACACACACACACACGCACACACACACACACACACACCTGGGGGCACAAGAGGCAGAAGCATTTGCATGTTACACTGGTCACACATCTCTTCTCCCGGCCAAAGTTGTGTGTTATATAAGAGTGCTTTACTCTCTCTACCTCCATCGCACACATCTACAGGATTCTCTTGGAACATCAGCTGCTGTACTTTTGATTGAAATAAACTCTCAGATATCAAACATCCAGTCTGAGTCCGGCTCCAACCGATCTCTGGTCCGCAGTGAACTCCACTGGTTTATTATTTTGGTGAAACTTCTCACATTTAGATCAAGAGAACGAAGCCGAGGAGATATTATTACAAGCTGTCTAATTCAGAGGTTCCCCACCTTTCTATTCCTTGAAGCCCCCCTACTTGTATCCAACACAAGTTCTGCAGAGTGAAGCCAAAGCTTCACGTGTTAAAGCTGCATTCTCTCTAGTGTCCACCAGGGGGCGACTCCTCTGGTTGTATAGAAGTCTATAGAAAATGACTCTACTTCTCTCTTGATTTATTCCCTCAGTAAACATTGTAAACATGAGTTTATGTCTCAATCTCTAGTTTCAAGTCTTCTTCAATACAGCATGATGTTCATTTAGTACATGATGGTCCATTTAGAGTCACACAGACCATAAAGCAGGGGATGCTTTAGGGCGGGGCTACACGCTGATTGACAGGTCTCTCTGCGTCTCTAGGAACGAATCACACACACGTGAGCGTGACGACAACATGAAGTCCTCTTCCTCCTCCGTCACACGCCGCAGCTCATCTCACTTCCTCAAAGTCAACACGCTGCATCGATATGGAGCTCAGGACACGATACGCGGCGAGTTCTTGATCCGCTCCAACACATTTAGGCGAACGATTCGAGTGCACAAAGAAATACACACGAGGCGTCCTCATGCCAAGCTGTGAGAGGCAATGAAAGATTGATGCTTCGCCGAGGCCCTGAATCATGCATGCAAATGGCCATGTTCTGCTAATGTACATTAAGGGGACATGTGCACTCCTGCAGACACAAAGCAGATGTTTAAACACACACACACACACACACACACACACACACACACACACACACACACACACACACACACACACACACACACACACACACACACACACACACACACACACACCTCTCTGTGAAATCCGCCTGGTGCTTTGAAATAAATGCCAAGATGATTAAAAAAAACTAATGAAATCAGCCCGCACTGGTGATACAATCCACTTGTTAGCAGTGGATCCTTAAATCTCGTCTCATGTGAAAGCCAATGGCTTCTTTCCAGTCTTCAGTCTTTGATGATGTCCTTCAACCTGTAATCTGAAAATCAACCCCCATCTTCAAGGATGCACCACTCAATGAAATGTGTGTTGAAGGAGACAAGAAACGAGGTTTCAAGGTTTCCCTCATGTACATGTCTGAATCCATTCTCCCAACATGGAATGTTTCAATCCGACCTCCTTCACATGTGATGGAGGACGGAAACGTGACGGAGACATCTTCAACGCACATCTGCTCAGGTCATGTGACTGTAACAGGATTACGCACCGGCGCCAACAGGATGCCATGGTAACCGCATCATCACCACGACATCATCACCGACCAACACACATCAGTCCGTCCGTCCGCACCACACATACAAAAACGTCCACTTGGACTCAAAGACGAACTGATGAGATTTTGGTTAAAATGTCACCGTGAGTTCATAAAACACATCATTTTTAGTATACAGTGAAAAAAAGTCAATTAATTAAGAAACAAGTCCGTTACACCACAACTGCAGCATCAGCCCGAATACAAACCACAGTCATTGTGTTGACAAAGGATTGCTCGACTTTGCGGCCTCTAAACCTGCAGAAATACAACAAAAATGAATTCTATAAACACATGCAAAAGGTGAAATTCACCACTAACTGTGCACGGAGCTCCTGTGTTATTGGCACAAATTTAAATGAGGTAATATGCAAAAAAAAGGTCTGTTTCTATGTGCTGCAAAAACGGTCCGAATCATAAAGATCAGCGCTGAAATTATGAGCATTTTCAGGGAGTTGGTGGGAGCTGAAGACTCTTTCTGTCACGTTTAAATTGCTCCTTGACGTTTTGATCTGTAGCTCTGCATCCCAGCATTGCAGTTGTCTTCTTCTCTCTCCATTGTTCTGCCGACAAAGGCGACATTTGTACTTTGCCACACGGATAATTGCAATCAGCTGCAAAACATCATGGGCGCGGTTTCCCCTGCAGCATCATCAGCGCTGTCATATGTTCTGTGAACGGGCCTTGAGACGGGCAGAGAGCGTCTGTAATCCTCAATATGAGCTGTGGATGTCTCCAACGTTTCTTCAGAGAGTCACGATCACAATCAGAAGTCAGCTGGTTGCATTCAATGAATCATTATCAATTCTGACAATATTACAGTAAAGGTAACCAGCTTCAAATAAAAGGAGGTCGTGTTCAAAGCCACTTGACTATTATGACAAAACGTCGTTCTCACGAGTGTCTTCAACGAGCAATAAAACCCTCAGAACGTCCACTGAACTCAAAAACAGCCTCACTTGGACATTTGGATTCAAACTCAGCTTTAAGTGAAATCACATGTTCAGAGGACGAAGCAGCACGATGTGCAGCATCAGAATAAAATCCAACACGCAAGCAACCAGGACATCAACGACAGAATCCATCAACAACGACAGAAACCACAAAGAAAAGCCAACAAGAAGCTTTCTCAGCTCAGGACTCACTGATTGGATACGCAGGTTAAACGGAAACACAGATGTGGAAGCGGAGCCGCTCTTACCTCGATGAGGAAGTCCCCCGTCCGGAGCCCGGCCTGCCACGCCACCCCTCCCTCATCCACGGACTCCAGGTACTGCAGCGCGGGGAAGGCGGGCGTGGGAGTGAACTCCTCGATGGGCGTATCCGCTGCACGGGGGAGTGGGGGGGGGGGGGGGGGGCAATAATTACAACACATTGAGATTTGACACCTGTTTGCATTTCACTCACACCTATATGTAACCTTTTCCTACTGAAACAAACATGTCAGCTGAGGAAACAGGCCTGTTGATGTGTCGTTATTCTCTGTGTGTCAATAACCAAAAGAAGCTGGACGTGTTTAGCCTAGCTTAGCATAAAGACGTAAGGGTTTACGGTAAAAATAATCCTTCCAGCAAGCTCCGTGTTTTTACAGATACATCTCCCAGTGACAGCGAAGTCTTAACTGGCAGCTAAATATCAATACAATTCCACATCATAACTCTAATACGTCGAGGTCAGCCAATGAAAACGAAGGAGACACAAGTTGTTTCTATCTCACTTTCTATCTCACACAGCTCTCTGAGTGATGGAGCTACTATTCAACTGAAATAGTTTGAAAAGTATTCAACGCTTAGCGCTGTTGTTTAAACAGAAAAATGAGAGTTGTGAAAGTAACAGACAAAAAGATAAACAACTATTCATGATGGAAGGCACAATGGAAGATCGTTATTAAAGAAAACAATGCATGTACAGTTTGCACACCAAAACGTGATATTTTAGAAGTGATCTTTATAATGTTGTCTTCAACGTTTCCATCTTCAGCTCAACGGGGCTCCAGGGTGAGGGAGGCCAGAGTGCATTCATGAGAAATTGGCAACCGCTTTTTAACTTATAGAAACAGGGACAGCAAGCGTGCAACCGCAAATCATAACGCTGCAACAGTGAGATCTACAACACAGATTCAAACAACGCTGCAAAGGTGTCTGTTTCAGATCAAAATCAAAGCTCCACCAACTGTCAACATCAAACAAACGTGCAAAATGATTCAACTGACGAAAAACGAAATGTAAAGTATCCCGCCATCTTTGAGCTGAACCACAGCAAGAACAACGTGCACATGACGTACACATGACGTACACATGAGGTACACATGAGGTGCACATGACGTACACATGACGTACACATGAGGTACACATGACGTGCACATGACGTACACATGATGTGCACATGACGTACACGAGGTGCACATGACGTGCACATGACGTACACATGAGGTGCACATGACGTACACATGACGTACACATGAGGTACACATGACGTGCACATGACGTACACATGACGTACACATGACGTGCACATGACGTACACATGATGTGCGTTTCATGATCAAACTGACGCACGTTCAGATATCATCCGAACTACTCAGAGAACTGACTGGAACTGGCATCCATGTTTTCAGTTTGGGGAACCAAAAAGCTGCTGCCTGGTTTTAAAAGTGACACACACACACACACACACACACACGCGCACACACACACACACACACACACACACGCGCACACACACACACACACGGTTTCAGCCCCCCCCCCCCCCTCCCTCTCTTGCTCTTGGGAAGGTTACAGGAATACTGCGGGCTGCTGGGAGAAACCAGTGTTGACAAGTGACACTTCCTATAACTCATCCTGCGACTGCAAGAAGAGCCGGTCCGGGTTCCACGAGGGTTTGTTAGGGCTGGGCGGTGTGACCAAAAATGCATATCACGGTATTTTGTAAGACTCTGGCGGTTTCACGGTATTTGTTTTTCCGCGTTAAAGCATTAATTAATTCAGGCCGAAAAGAAGCAGCGGCCAGCGAGCGGTGAACAGCTGTTTGTGTGGTGTCTTCCGTTCCGTCACTTCCTGTTTACTTCACCTACATTCCCCTGGGTCCTAAAGCCCTCCATGGAAAGAAACGGGATTAGACCGTAGGATTAGTTGTTAGTAGGTGTTGTTTAGGTTTATTTCTTGAGTTATTTATATGTATATATTATTTTATTATCAGAAGAGTGAAGAAAAGGTTACCCTGAAATGCACACTCCGGTACACTAGGTGGCGGTATGCACTATGCAAGTTGGTTGCGATCCGCCAATGGAATTTAAAGAAGAAGAAGAAGCCCCTCTACGTACAGCTTCTCATCACGTCTCTGTACATTCATAACAAATACCACACATGTTACGGTAATCAGCGTTGCATATGTGTCTGACCTAAATACCTTTCGTTGTTCAGTCTTTGTTCATCCTGCATCGCTCTGTTCTGTTCTTTAATGTAACGTTACTGCGAGCTTTACCCAGCATGCAGTTTTGGTGGTGAAATTTTACAAATGTACAATTGTTGGTGCTACAAATTGTTTATCTGTCACAAACTGTTGTGTGTGGTGTTTCGCCGTGTTAAAGAGTGTTCGTTGTGGGTTATTCATTGTTATGAAGTTATGAGTAGGGTTCCCTCTCAATACAGCGAAGAGAACTCGCTCCGATCGTAGCGCTCCCAGCTGAGAACAATATATTTTGCTGCCTGTTGAAGAGCGACAGAAGTTGCCTCTGACGGTATATGAAAAATTCATATCGTTGAACCGGTATACCGCCCAGCCCTAGTTCTCCATGACTGTGGCGTGACGTTTCTTTAGGTGTGTGTGTGTGTGTGTCGTGTGTGTGTGTGTGTGTGTGTGTGTGTGTGTGTGAGTGTGTGTGTGTGTGTGTGTGTGTGTGTGTGTGAGTGTGTGTGTGTGTGTGTGTGTGTGTGTGAGTGTGTGTGTGTGTGTGTGTGTGTCATGGAGACGCAGAGAGAGAGAGAGAGATGGACGAGGAGCGTAAAAAACTGCATTAACGCAGAGCGCAAAAGAGGATGTGAGCTTATGTGACAGCTCGAGCATCAGTGCATGTTTGCACGTGTGTGTGCGTGCGTGTGCATGTGTGTGTGTACGTGTGCATGTGTGTGTGTACGTGTGCATGTGTGTGTGTGAGGATGAGCTCTGCTGGGTCAGTTCCCCCGGGGTGATAGCAGAGTGTGTCAGAATGACTGGAAGAATTCCTCTTGTTTTTCAGGCCAAATCCCTCTTTTCCTCCGCCTCCATGTCAGCGTCTCTGCCTCCCCCTCTTCCTCCCTCTTCCTTCCTTTTCCTCCCTCTTCCTTCCCTCTTCCTCCCTCTTCCCTCCCTCTTCCTCCCTCTTCCCTCCCTCTTCTTCCCTCTTCTCCCTCTTCCTTCCCTCTTCCTTCCTCTTCCCTCCCTCTTCCTCCCTCTTCCCTCCCTCTTCCTCCCTCTTCCCTCCCTCTTCCTCCCTCTTCCTCCCTCTTCCTCCCTCTTCCTTCCCTCTTCCTCCCTCTTCCTCCCTCTTCCTTCCCTCTTCCTTCCTCTTCCTCCCTCTTCCTTCCCTCTTCCTCCCTCTTCCTTCCCTCTTCCTCCCCTCCTTCCTTCCTCTTCCTCCCTCTTCCTTCCTCTTCCTCCCTCTTCCTCCCTCTTCCTTCCCTCTTCCTCCCTCTTCCCTCCCTCTTCCTTCCCTCTTC
>NC_136635.1:32382064-32412064 GCF_949748355.1 Melanostigma gelatinosum
GTATAATCGAAGAAGATAATTAAATTGACTAATCATGTGTAGTGACATTTTATGTGAGCTGTAGCTGTAACCCCTGCAAACTAACTAAATATAACCTGCAATAAATATCTAATCTGCATTTAAAGTGAAATCCTCAAGTGCATTAATTTGCCGAAGTAGTAATAAGTTCCTCGTGACAGTAAAAAGTTAAAGCTATTGTATGTCTAACAACTGAGTTCTGAAAGGTTATCCTAGAGACCGAATCCACTTAACAACCCCTTACGGTTTTAGCAAGAATTAATCCTAGCCGTTAAAACCTAACCTGGCATTTACCAAGAGCACGGATCCATAAGAGGGAAGCTGCCATAACCGACGCGACTGGTGTGAGCGCCCGGGGCCAGGACTGGTCTCTCGGCCGAGCGCGCTCTGACCGGAGGAAGCAGGGTAGACGTCGGGAGTAACGGCAGTTAGCGGAGCCAGGCGAGTTCCCTCGCCAGAACACCAGCTCGAGAATCTTTTAATAGAGAGCTGAGTCAGTAATTAGCCCCGTATCGGGCCAGAAGTACCCAGGATCTAACACGTGGCGCCCACAACGTGGGGCTCGACGGAAAAGGAGTACGTTGAGTCCAAAAGAAGAACCCCGGCAGCTAAGAGAGGCTGTCGTTCGTGTACGAAAAAACCTGAGGTGAGGCGTTGGGGTAGAAAGTAAAGCTGCCCAAGCCTCGAAGAAGTCCGATTGCGAAGACATCCACGAATCGAAGCTGTGTGTGGTATTTACAGGCCAACACAGGAGAATCCGCAGGCGACGGGGAGCATCGACCAGACTCGCCCGACCTGTAGAGGGACCAGAGCCTGATCCCATCCCTTCCTCAACGCGGGACGAGAGGCTTTGGGAGGAAGGCGCCTCGAGACAACAAAGACAAAGACAAAGTCCAAGATGGACGAATCGCCCGGAGGATCCGATGGCGGCGGAGGCGACCCAGCGGTACGAGCCAACGGCCCTGATGGAGGAAGCGCCACCGGACAGCAGAGAGGACCCGACGGCGACGGAGGCAGCCCGCAGACGGAGACGACTCAGCAGGACGTGCCAGCGCCATCGACCCCGGACCAGGCAGTAGACGACAGCCCGGACCAGCAGAAGGACGACGCTGGACCAAAAGGAGCGACATCGGGAGAACCGACACCGGAACCGAGACCGGGGCCACAACACAGAGTCAACGTCCAACATCAGATCATCCTGAATGGCAAAGGATGGGACACCTGGGACAAATCTGTTCAACAACACCTGATCGTGCTGCATGAAGAAGCAGATAAGGCGAAGGTGGGAGAAAAAGTAAAAACTGGATGCGAAAAAAAGGGGGGTTATCTTGCTCCCCTTGCCCTTGAGTCAGGACTGGTGGCAGCAGTAGTAGGGTGTGAAGGACCCCCGAAAAGCAAACTGAAGGTAGCAGAATGGCTACGTTGGTGGCTGGAGGTAATGAAAGTCATTAAAGGAAAAATAACCACCGTAATCAGCCCGTCAAAAGAATACGACCCAGTCGTGAAGATGCTGGCCGCAGAAATAGAAGCGGGGGCAATAACTATACAGAAGAATGTAAAAGCCACCAACCGCTACAAAGAAAGTGAAAAAGAGCGAGAAGCCATAGCGGCATGGATAGCCGAACAACCAAGTTACAACGCGGTTCCCGGCGAAGATCAGCTCAGCACCAACGAGACCGAGGTCTCCGTGCACTCCCAGTCAGGGGGGTCCTCGGGGTCCGACAGTGGGGACAAACAGGATAGCGGCAGCAACGGGGAGATCTCAGAGGAGGACGAACCGAGGGACGACTCGACGCTGGATAGGAGCGCCGAGTACCAACTGCTCCCGCCCTCCATGGGATCCGGGACTCCCGCCGCCACTGCAGTACGCACGATCCTGAAGGACTACAACGGCCCAGAGCCGAGGCGGCCCCAGAAAGCTAGGGGTAAGACCAGACATGTTCACTCCCCGAACCCAGAAGAGCATCTTCAAAAGTTGAAAAAGATGCCCGAGGGGACCAAGAAATATGCGAACCAGACAGGGTTAACCGCATATAACCACTTCGGAGAGCCTTGGGACATAGACAGCCATGGACTGGTTGTCTTAACCAACTCACATCTAAAGCCTCATATCTCCCGGTTCAGAAAGAATCTGGTAAGAGAGGCAGGCAGCCTCTACAAAGAAGAACTTGAGGTGCGCCTCCCGGGATGCAGACAAAGACAGGAGGAGGTGGTGGTTACGAGCGGCGGAGAATCGAGACATTATGCGGTGCTACACGTACCGATCGAAGGATATGAGGATGGCGAAGATCAAGACGCCTATCGGGACAGCATAGAGGAGGCATTAGAAAAAGGTTCTTTTGGAGTTGTTAGGAGCGAAGGTCAGGCCTGACCCTCGATCCTCCCGCTCCGCAACGGAGCCCGTTCAGCTGTTCTCAAAACTCAGTACAAAGTCTTTCTCAGGCAGCTGCGGCTTTCTCAGTTGTCCAGATGTTAAGAGGCGAGCGGTGGGGAGAGTTAGAACCTTCGTCTTTCAATCTCAATGTCCACGAACAGAGGTCTCTTTTCCGTGAACAGAGACGAAGTCCTCAATACATCAGCTGCAGGCTTTAGTATCTTCTTCCGATGCGCTTGGTACGGCATCCGCGATGAAATCCCAGCTTTGCTCTTTGCAAGCATGTCCTTATATTCCTCATATGGGCTGTGATCAGCCCCCACCTGTTTGGTCCATTACTCATCCCCCCTCCCTCTGGAAAGGGCGTTAAGCCGAACATTGCCGGTATGACTCAACTATTGCATCAGTTTCCAGAACTTTCTGTTGACTACACCCAACATCTGGTCTTGATTACAGCAATGTCATTCTTGCCCAATACATTTCATTTCAGCTCCAACCTCACACAGAACACACAGAAACATTCATTACATTTGTTTAAATCACTTCTATGCAGTTAAACATTTGTTACACAATTGATTAGAACATTTCGTTATATTATTCATACATTTTATCTGTTTGATTACATTTCAACGTTGAATATATGCTTTGCGCTCTTATAGCCTGACTTCTCTCCCTTGAATGTGTCGACATGTTACCGAGGCAGTGCTGAGAGGTCAACTCTTCTTGACACCCCCTTCTTGAGGTCTCAAGCTGCCGCATTGTGCCCCAAGTAATCCTCTAGGAACTCATCGTCGTCCTCGGCGGTGATGATGAGAACGTCGTCTTCCGGCTCGGATTCGTGTTGCCAGCTGTCGAGCACCACCAGGCCTTCCATACCTGGTGGCTGGAGATCCAGGAGGGCGTTGTCATCTTCCTCGTCATCTATGGCATCCTTCATCTGCTCGTCCAGGCTCAGGACCAGGGCCAACACATTCTGGTTCAGAATGCTGTCTGGGGAGAGGGAGGCCGGAGTAGGGACGGGGCTGGTTGCTGCTTTGTCCTCATCCTCGCCTGGAACTATCAATCCTTCAGGGATTACCTCCACCAGCTCTCCGCAGTCCTCGTCGTATCCCCACATCCCCATTAGATTTGGTACTACTCCTGCGAGCATCGTCTGGCTACCCACGTCTCGGTGTTCCACACCCGTGATGCTTGCTGTGTCGTCGTCTTCTTCTGGAGTTGGTACTGGATACTGCAGGGCGGGCAGGCGTGGTCCAATGACGACGAAGCGGCCGTCGGTGAGGTGGGTGCTGGACACCCGGATGCCATCAGGATACGCCCATATTTTTGTGTATACTGGGCAGTATACACCATCAGCATAGAGCAGGACCTCCGGTGGGGTTCTCCCAGCGGAAGTCCACACTGGTTTTGCTTTAGCCTCTAATTCCATACAGTCGACTACATTCATCGCAGGCATATAAGGGGTACTTCCTTTGCAGAAGAGGCCGCTGGCTGCTCCTACCGGGAATTGCCCCAAGTAGCATTGGGTGCACCATAGGGCTTGGTTTACCTCCCACAGGTGCAACATTAGCTCCGGAGGAATCCCACAGCGGACACAGCAGACCTCCTCCTGAATGTTGTTGAACACAAAGACTTCATTAATCATTACATTTTCAGCGCAATTTTTACAAGCCAAGCTTTAGCAAGCAGGGGGTGGTCTTATTTTCATTCTTTTTTAAGGCCCCCTCTCAGTATTGGAGCGCTTTGCAGAGCGCCGCAGAGCCAGAGAATGCAGCCATGGAGATGCCAACACCATTGGAGGAGGTGTTAGGCCTGGGCTTGTAGGCCTAACCCTTCTTGGAAACAAAGGCTCATACAGCATGAGCCAGGCTGCTATCCCGATTGATGATTCAGAACCCAACCAGTAGATGGCGACAGTTATGCCCCAACCTATGCCCCAAAGAGCAATGGCGCCGATTTTGTGGAGCCAACGCCCTCTTCCTCTTTCTTTCATAGCCATGGTCATGACCACGAGATACGTCAGGGCTGTAACCGCCAGAAAGGCCTCGACGATTGCCGAGACCAGCTTCAGGGGGTTGTAGAAAACTGCAGCGACGTCGATTACCAGCCAGATGATCACCATTCCACCTTTTACTAGACCGCAGCGAGTAGAGTCGATGTGGATTCTCCCCAGGAGGTATGTAGCGAACCATGTCAGGGTAAGCCACAGCGATCCTCGATAGACGTTTTCAATCGCTGTTTTCAGACACCCTACAGCCAGGGCCAGTATTCTTAGCGGCTGATTCATGGACCATTCGCCCATGCAACAGTAGAAGAACCATATGATCTCAAGGACCCAAAAGTCCAGGTCGGTTAAGCGAATAAATGGCCTGCATCTGCGTGCTGTGTCGGAGGAGTTCTGTAACGCTTCAGTTACACTCATTCCGAAGGTGGTCATGCCTGGAGTTACTATTGTTGTGGTGTTGGTCATACTCACTCCGAAAGTGGTCATGCCTGGGTGAGTAGTGGTGTTCATGCCGGGAGGTGCAATGGTTGTGGTGTTGGTCATGTTGGTCATCTTGGCTTTTTAGGTTTATTCGCTCTTATTTCAGTATGAGGCTCTTGGTTCAGGTTCCGGGTCTGCAATGGCTATGGCGCTCCAGTTGTTCACCCTTTATAGGTGGGTGGACTCCTCCTTCCTTCGTGGGAGGAGTCCCTTCTTCACTTCTCCTTTTTCCTTCAACTTCCCCTTAAAGCACGAGGCAACAGTGGCTGCTACCCCGCCCTTAATGGCGGCACAGATTATTAGGCCCAAGATGACAATTCCAATTATCATCAACAAATAAGGCCAAAGCCAGGAGAACAAACTCCCCATCCATCCCTTTATGACCGAGAATCCTTCTCCAATCTTCCCTGCCACTTCTTCCACTACGATGGTTGCGGTCCCGGCTATGGAGGCGCCCGTTAGTTCGATCCAACTGCACTCGTGCTCTCGTCGGCCGCTCCCGCAACTCAGCCAGTGTTCTTCTGGCTCGTAGCATGTTCCGTTCCCGTAGAGGCGGTTAGCTCCTACCCATTCGAATCCTTTGTCTTCTTTACCCTCGCAGAGGCTTTTCCTGAAGGCGTGGCCCTCAGCTAGAAAGACTGTAGGGTCGGTTACTGGGGGAATGATTTGGCCGTTCACGTTCACTCTGTCTTTCATGCGATGGCCCAGGATTAAGTTGGTACAGCTGCTAGTCAGAGGCCCTGACCGTCTCCATTTCCCATCTCTAGCCTTCACCCAGGTTACTTCTTGCACGTGGGTTTCATATTCTGTTCCATAGTGGGTCTGGCAATGGTCTTCCCATCCTGGCACAGACTCACAATGTCCCCCGGCCAGGCTGATGTTGCAGGTCGTGTTTCCTCGATTGCATTCCATCTTCCAGGGCCGCGGGCCCACATATGGTTCTGGTCGGCTCCAAACACCAGGCCAGATGTCTCTTTCTTTCGAGTACACTGTGGCCAGGTACTGATACTTCACCCAGTAGTTGTTGGTTTGAGTTAGACATGGCACCACCCATTCTAACACCTCATCCTTCTGTAGGCCCCACCAGGTTGAACCGTCGTCCCGGGTGTGGGCCTCTTTCCATGCCTGCAGGGTACCTTTGATCGTCTTGTTCGTCTTCAGGCCTGTGCAGTCATATAGCCACGTTCCCCAAGCCCGATACCACTCTTGCCAGAGTGTGCATCTCGGGGAGGCGCCGTCGGCTAGATACTCTGTTCCATTCAGAGCGATGAACATTTTGTTGGTCACACAAGTGTCAATCTTTTGGAAATCCCCTCTTGGGGCTGTCATTAAATCCTCGGGTTTCGGCAGCTTTTGTACATACATGTCGGTTGTCCGTGGTCCCAAAAGGCCGTAGCTGGCTCTGGAGTATCCCTCCTTGAAGGCTCCTTTGAAATGCTTTAGCTCGGTTATCCATATCCACGGCAGGGTGTTGTTGAGCCAAGCCTCGTGCCGGGCATTAGGTTCGGGTAGATAGATGAACTTATGAGCCTGATACTGTGGTTTGTTTACCGGAGTTATTACGAAGTAATTCTGACCTTCGCAATAAAAGAACACATTCCAGAAGCACTTATCTAGGAGAGGGAGCTTGCTTTTTATACAATGCTGCGTCCATTTCCTGCTTCTATTTCTCCGAAGACTGTCACTTGACTTGAATAGCGGCGGCGGCTGTTCTTCTTTTTCCTCTGGAACCGTCTCTGAAGCCGTAGGTTGTACT
Organism: Melanostigma gelatinosum; assembly: GCF_949748355.1. Classification (NCBI taxonomy): domain Eukaryota; kingdom Metazoa; phylum Chordata; class Actinopteri; order Perciformes; family Zoarcidae; genus Melanostigma; species Melanostigma gelatinosum. Next base: position 32,388,698 of record NC_136635.1, read on the forward strand.
TCCACTACTGCTTCTTCCCTCTGCTGCGTGACATTCACGGCTCGGCTGGTGAGGTTGCTCCGCTGGCAGTCGGTGGAGTTTCCTAGTGTGGTGTTACCTAGTGGCCTCTCTGGCCTCACTTTAACTTTCACCCGCTGTGGTTTACGTCGCGGTTGTGTGGCCTCACAGGTGAGATTGTAGTGTCCCCAGAACATTCCGTCTGCCGGTAAAATCATCAAACACGTATCATTGCGGTGGCTCGCTGCATAGGTTACCTCGGGTTTCCAGTATCCCTCGTTCCCTTGCTCTGACCATGAGACACATGCCCATGAACAGTACCAGCCTGGGACACCGTTTTCGGGGTAGATCCAATTACACTGTGCCCGTTTTTCTTCTTGTGCTTTCTTCATCAGTACCGTAATCTTCATCTCCGCTCCTAGCGTAGATACTTCATCTATTCTCCATGTCGAATTCTCTATTACCTTCTGGAATTCGCCTGCCCAGTCTGTTTCTTCACCCGTGTTGTTGATTTTCGAATCGTTGATTTTCTGATCCCAGATAGTCATCCACGCGGTGATAGTAGCTGTCAGGTTTGGTGGCGTCCCATGGTGCCGAAACCCGGGACTCTCCCACAAGTGGGAACTCTCCCACTACTTCATGGGAGAGTTCATGAATTTAGGCGATCCTCAACCTTTACCCCCGTCTCCTTAAGACGCCCCGGCAAGCGACTGGACCAATCAAGTGAACGACCTCGGAATGGAAAACGACTATGGCTTTGCTTAATGGCTAAAGTAGTAGCAGTATTAACAGGTCTATGCCTTGTCCTGGCTATACTGTACTACTATGGTAGTATCCCATGGGCCCTCACTCATGTGAGGGTGTCCTACACTACCACAAAGAAGTTCGACCAGACATGCTGGACGGTCGACTCTGGAACGATCGTTCTCTCTCAACTCGCTGGTCAGAAGCGCGCCTCGCCCTGGTTGGACCTTGAGGTTGGATCTAATGCAACCCGTCAAGTCCAAGAAGGGGGTGGGACGCCACCAAACCTGACAGCTACTATCACCGCGTGGATGACTATCTGGGATCAGAAAATCAACGATTCGAAAATCAACAACACGGGTGAAGAAACAGACTGGGCAGGCGAATTCCAGAAGGTAATAGAGAATTCGACATGGAGAATAGATGAAGTATCTACGCTAGGAGCGGAGATGAAGATTACGGTACTGATGAAGAAAGCACAAGAAGAAAAACGGGCACAGTGTAATTGGATCTACCCCGAAAACGGTGTCCCAGGCTGGTACTGTTCATGGGCATGTGTCTCATGGTCAGAGCAAGGGAACGAGGGATACTGGAAACCCGAGGTAACCTATGCAGCGAGCCACCGCAATGATACGTGTTTGATGATTTTACCGGCAGACGGAATGTTCTGGGGACACTACAATCTCACCTGTGAGGCCACACAACCGCGACGTAAACCACAGCGGGTGAAAGTTAAAGTGAGGCCAGAGAGGCCACTAGGTAACACCACACTAGGAAACTCCACCGACTGCCAGCGGAGCAACCTCACCAGCCGAGCCGTGAATGTCACGCAGCAGAGGGAAGAAGCAGTAGTGGAAGTACAACCTACGGCTTCAGAGACGGTTCCAGAGGAAAAAGAAGAACAGCCGCCGCCGCTATTCAAGTCAAGTGACAGTCTTCGGAGAAATAGAAGCAGGAAATGGACGCAGCATTGTATAAAAAGCAAGCTCCCTCTCCTAGATAAGTGCTTCTGGAATGTGTTCTTTTATTGCGAAGGTCAGAATTACTTCGTAATAACTCCGGTAAACAAACCACAGTATCAGGCTCATAAGTTCATCTATCTACCCGAACCTAATGCCCGGCACGAGGCTTGGCTCAACAACACCCTGCCGTGGATATGGATAACCGAGCTAAAGCATTTCAAAGGAGCCTTCAAGGAGGGATACTCCAGAGCCAGCTACGGCCTTTTGGGACCACGGACAACCGACATGTATGTACAAAAGCTGCCGAAACCCGAGGATTTAATGACAGCCCCAAGAGGGGATTTCCAAAAGATTGACACTTGTGTGACCAACAAAATGTTCATCGCTCTGAATGGAACAGAGTATCTAGCCGACGGCGCCTCCCCGAGATGCACACTCTGGCAAGAGTGGTATCGGGCTTGGGGAACGTGGCTATATGACTGCACAGGCCTGAAGACGAACAAGACGATCAAAGGTACCCTGCAGGCATGGAAAGAGGCCCACACCCGGGACGACGGTTCAACCTGGTGGGGCCTACAGAAGGATGAGGTGTTAGAATGGGTGGTGCCATGTCTAACTCAAACCAACAACTACTGGGTGAAGTATCAGTACCTGGCCACAGTGTACTCGAAAGAAAGAGACATCTGGCCTGGTGTTTGGAGCCGACCAGAACCATATGTGGGCCCGCGGCCCTGGAAGATGGAATGCAATCGAGGAAACACGACCTGCAACATCAGCCTGGCCGGGGGACATTGTGAGTCTGTGCCAGGATGGGAAGACCATTGCCAGACCCACTATGGAACAGAATATGAAACCCACGTGCAAGAAGTAACCTGGGTGAAGGCTAGAGATGGGAAATGGAGACGGTCAGGGCCTCTGACTAGCAGCTGTACCAACTTAATCCTGGGCCATCGCATGAAAGACAGAGTGAACGTGAACGGCCAAATCATTCCCCCAGTAACCGACCCTACAGTCTTTCTAGCTGAGGGCCACGCCTTCAGGAAAAGCCTCTGCGAGGGTAAAGAAGACAAAGGATTCGAATGGGTAGGAGCTAACCGCCTCTACGGGAACGGAACATGCTACGAGCCAGAAGAACACTGGCTGAGTTGCGGGAGCGGCCGACGAGAGCACGAGTGCAGTTGGATCGAACTAACGGGCGCCTCCATAGCCGGGACCGCAACCATCGTAGTGGAAGAAGTGGCAGGGAAGATTGGAGAAGGATTCTCGGTCATAAAGGGATGGATGGGGAGTTTGTTCTCCTGGCTTTGGCCTTATTTGTTGATGATAATTGGAATTGTCATCTTGGGCCTAATAATCTGTGCCGCCATTAAGGGCGGGGTAGCAGCCACTGTTGCCTCGTGCTTTAAGGGGAAGTTGAAGGAAAAAGGAGAAGTGAAGAAGGGACTCCTCCCACGAAGGAAGGAGGAGTCCACCCACCTATAAAGGGTGAACAACTGGAGCGCCATAGCCATTGCAGACCCGGAACCTGAACCAAGAGCCTCATACTGAAATAAGAGCGAATAAACCTAAAAAGCCAAGATGACCAACATGACCAACACCACAACCATTGCACCTCCCGGCATGAACACCACTACTCACCCAGGCATGACCACTTTCGGAGTGAGTATGACCAACACCACAACAATAGTAACTCCAGGCATGACCACCTTCGGAATGAGTGTAACTGAAGCGTTACAGAACTCCTCCGACACAGCACGCAGATGCAGGCCATTTATTCGCTTAACCGACCTGGACTTTTGGGTCCTTGAGATCATATGGTTCTTCTACTGTTGCATGGGCGAATGGTCCATGAATCAGCCGCTAAGAATACTGGCCCTGGCTGTAGGGTGTCTGAAAACAGCGATTGAAAACGTCTATCGAGGATCGCTGTGGCTTACCCTGACATGGTTCGCTACATACCTCCTGGGGAGAATCCACATCGACTCTACTCGCTGCGGTCTAGTAAAAGGTGGAATGGTGATCATCTGGCTGGTAATCGACGTCGCTGCAGTTTTCTACAACCCCCTGAAGCTGGTCTCGGCAATCGTCGAGGCCTTTCTGGCGGTTACAGCCCTGACGTATCTCGTGGTCATGACCATGGCTATGAAAGAAAGAGGAAGAGGGCGTTGGCTCCACAAAATCGGCGCCATTGCTCTTTGGGGCATAGGTTGGGGCATAACTGTCGCCATCTACTGGTTGGGTTCTGAATCATCAATCGGGATAGCAGCCTGGCTCATGCTGTATGAGCCTTTGTTTCCAAGAAGGGTTAGGCCTACAAGCCCAGGCCTAACACCTCCTCCAATGGTGTTGGCATCTCCATGGCTGCATTCTCTGGCTCTGCGGCGCTCTGCAAAGCGCTCCAATACTGAGAGGGGGCCTTAAAAAAGAATGAAAATAAGACCACCCCCTGCTTGCTAAAGCTTGGCTTGTAAAAATTGCGCTGAAAATGTAATGATTAATGAAGTCTTTGTGTTCAACAACATTCAGGAGGAGGTCTGCTGTGTCCGCTGTGGGATTCCTCCGGAGCTAATGTTGCACCTGTGGGAGGTAAACCAAGCCCTATGGTGCACCCAATGCTACTTGGGGCAATTCCCGGTAGGAGCAGCCAGCGGCCTCTTCTGCAAAGGAAGTACCCCTTATATGCCTGCGATGAATGTAGTCGACTGTATGGAATTAGAGGCTAAAGCAAAACCAGTGTGGACTTCCGCTGGGAGAACCCCACCGGAGGTCCTGCTCTATGCTGATGGTGTATACTGCCCAGTATACACAAAAATATGGGCGTATCCTGATGGCATCCGGGTGTCCAGCACCCACCTCACCGACGGCCGCTTCGTCGTCATTGGACCACGCCTGCCCGCCCTGCAGTATCCAGTACCAACTCCAGAAGAAGACGACGACACAGCAAGCATCACGGGTGTGGAACACCGAGACGTGGGTAGCCAGACGATGCTCGCAGGAGTAGTACCAAATCTAATGGGGATGTGGGGATACGACGAGGACTGCGGAGAGCTGGTGGAGGTAATCCCTGAAGGATTGATAGTTCCAGGCGAGGATGAGGACAAAGCAGCAACCAGCCCCGTCCCTACTCCGGCCTCCCTCTCCCCAGACAGCATTCTGAACCAGAATGTGTTGGCCCTGGTCCTGAGCCTGGACGAGCAGATGAAGGATGCCATAGATGACGAGGAAGATGACAACGCCCTCCTGGATCTCCAGCCACCAGGTATGGAAGGCCTGGTGGTGCTCGACAGCTGGCAACACGAATCCGAGCCGGAAGACGACGTTCTCATCATCACCGCCGAGGACGACGATGAGTTCCTAGAGGATTACTTGGGGCACAATGCGGCAGCTTGAGACCTCAAGAAGGGGGTGTCAAGAAGAGTTGACCTCTCAGCACTGCCTCGGTAACATGTCGACACATTCAAGGGAGAGAAGTCAGGCTATAAGAGCGCAAAGCATATATTCAACGTTGAAATGTAATCAAACAGATAAAATGTATGAATAATATAACGAAATGTTCTAATCAATTGTGTAACAAATGTTTAACTGCATAGAAGTGATTTAAACAAATGTAATGAATGTTTCTGTGTGTTCTGTGTGAGGTTGGAGCTGAAATGAAATGTATTGGGCAAGAATGACATTGCTGTAATCAAGACCAGATGTTGGGTGTAGTCAACAGAAAGTTCTGGAAACTGATGCAATAGTTGAGTCATACCGGCAATGTTCGGCTTAACGCCCTTTCCAGAGGGAGGGGGGATGAGTAATGGACCAAACAGGTGGGGGCTGATCACAGCCCATATGAGGAATATAAGGACATGCTTGCAAAGAGCAAAGCTGGGATTTCATCGCGGATGCCGTACCAAGCGCATCGGAAGAAGATACTAAAGCCTGCAGCTGATGTATTGAGGACTTCGTCTCTGTTCACGGAAAAGAGACCTCTGTTCGTGGACATTGAGATTGAAAGACGAAGGTTCTAACTCTCCCCACCGCTCGCCTCTTAACATCTGGACAACTGAGAAAGCCGCAGCTGCCTGAGAAAGACTTTGTACTGAGTTTTGAGAACAGCTGAACGGGCTCCGTTGCGGAGCGGGAGGATCGAGGGTCAGGCCTGACCTTCGCTCCTAACAACTCCAAAAGAACCTTTTTCATCGCACCATTGGACATCCAGCTCCGACCGAGCCGTCTCGGCGACTAAAACTAATGAGTATAATCGAAGAAGATAATTAAATTGACTAATCATGTGTAGTGACATTTTATGTGAGCTGTAGCTGTAACCCCTGCAAACTAACTAAATATAACCTGCAATAAATATCTAATCTGCATTTAAAGTGAAATCCTCAAGTGCATTAATTTGCCGAAGTAGTAATAAGTTCCTCGTGACAGTAAAAAGTTAAAGCTATTGTATGTCTAACAACTGAGTTCTGAAAGGTTATCCTAGAGACCGAATCCACTTAACAACCCCTTACGGTTTTAGCAAGAATTAATCCTAGCCGTTAAAACCTAACCTGGCATTTACCAAGAGCACGGATCCATAAGAGGGAAGCTGCCATAACCGACGCGACTGGTGTGAGCGCCCGGGGCCAGGACTGGTCTCTCGGCCGAGCGCGCTCTGACCGGAGGAAGCAGGGTAGACGTCGGGAGTAACGGCAGTTAGCGGAGCCAGGCGAGTTCCCTCGCCAGAACACCAGCTCGAGAATCTTTTAATAGAGAGCTGAGTCAGTAATTAGCCCCGTATCGGGCCAGAAGTACCCAGGATCTAACAACCCACAGAGCTGCAGTGGCTTCTGGGTAAGAAGCAACACTCTCTATAAAGCACACGGAGCCAAAGTAGCCGAGAAACGACTGCATTAGAGAAGGAAAACACCAGAACGCTGAATTATGACGTCAAGAAGATATCCAGGTGGTCCAGAGGCGCTCAGGTGGAATACAGCGTGATGTGACGGCTGCATTTATATGTTTGAATGTAATATTTGGTTGTAAAAAGCTGCATCAAAGCAAAAGTCCTCCGTCCACGGAGCCGAGACGTGACGCTGCAGAGAGAGGACAACGCGTGGATGATGTGCATGACATGATGACGCAGCGCCACCTAGTGGACAACGTCCAGAACAACACTTCCAACAACGGATGAGACGATGGATCAGATAAAACCTGATGTTATCAGGGACCAGAAGTTTGCAGCTTTTTATTCTAATGGTTGTAATAAATATATAAAGTTCAACAGGCCACTCCATGTTTCCTCCTCTTAAGTCACGTCCATGCTACACATACAGAGCTACGCTAACATTGGCTTTGATTGAACACCTTTCAGTGGAAAGAAATGTTTGAATTGTTAAATGACTCAAACAATGAAAATTACTTTTCATACAGTCGAGGAACAAGGACGCAGTTTGAGGGTCGAAATACCGTCTTTCAGTTATCAGCTTGAATTAAAAGATAAGAACTTTAAAACGTTTTCAACCTTCTTCTTCTTCTTCTTCATCTCGCCGTCACTTTGAGTCACGAAGGCCGACGAGTCAGAGATAAAAAACACAGCGAAGCAAAAAGAGAGAGAAGTAAATGGGGTCCAGGAGAGAGGGAGAGGAAGGGAGAGAGAGAGGTGAAGGTAAAGAGGGAGAGAGAGAGGGAGATAATGAGAGAGAGAGGAAGTAAGTGGGTCACCTTGTCCCATAGACTGAGCTCCTCTTCAGGTCTTCAGAGATCTGCTCCAAAGAAACAGCACAGAAGAAGACTACAGCGGTGTACTCTGAGCAGCTATACTCTCTGTACCACCAAGAGGTAGAATACTGTAGTACTCAGTTTAAAAAACTCTGTTCTGCAATGATTACCAGTCGATGAGAACGTTGACGTCAGCTGATCAGGTAAACATGGCTGAAGTGAAAAGATGGAAGCAGAACTTTCAGAAGCGTTTGAAAAATTAGAACTTTTTCCCACAAGTCAAAATTAGTTTTCTTCAATTGAAAGTCAACGGTTGTGGTGATGAAAGAGTTTAACGTCAGAAGACACTGTAAAATACACACGAGCTTCTTCTGCTCGACAAACACTGATGTTCTTGCAGTTTAATTGGCTGAAAACTACACGTTTACTCTTCACGTCAACTCAGACAAAGACAGACTTTTGAATGTTTTAATGTCTCGCTAAGAAAAAAGAGCAACTATCGACCTCCACCCAACGGTGTAGACATCGATTCATGCTAAAGTATCACAATAGATATAGATACATATATGTATCTATATATATAGATACATATATGTATCTATATATATAGATACATATATGTATGTATCTATCAAAATCTGTTTTTTTTGGTTTGATGTTTGGATCCTCCCCAAAATAGTGAAAATGTAAACTTTCTCCAAAAGGGACAACATCTGCCTTATTGCACGTATCGCTGGAACTAATGATCAGAACATCACCAGATTTGGACTGGATGTTCACATATGGTTATTGCATATAGAAAAACAAATATGCAATCAATACCTTTGTCCATCTATGACATGCATCGACTCAAACACATGAATTATAGGCTGAAATCTGAGTAGGAAATTAAAAATCCCCAAAAGCTATGTGTATATATGTCTGTAAATAATAAAGTAAGGAGACGAATCACCAACAAAATGTAACTCATATGTTCTTCAGACTGTTATCTTATCATAAAAATAGCTTATTTGACTCTTCACTGCCCCTCTGACGTCACCAGCCTCTAACAAGTAACTCGTGCAGCCAGCGCTTCAGACCGACACAGAGCATCATTGTAAATGTCTTCTTTATATTTGATCTAAATAACATATGATGTGAGCCGACAGGCTGCATGACACAATGTGTCAATTTAATTGAACATTTGGACTAAATGCTGCACTGTGTTGATTATCAGTGGGTTTATCGGAGCTTCTTCATTAAAAACTCAGTTTTTTGTACCCAAAAGAATGAGCACTATTCACATTTTATTTATATTCACTGACTTTGCTAATATGTAGATGTTATGCACATTAAATATGGAATAAAGAATAAAATGCATTACTTTACCTCTGGTTCAACGCTTAACATTTATCTTGCACCACGCTTCGTGACACAACATATTTATTTGTGACCGTTTTATTCATTCATATCTTATTTTATGTCATTGTATTTTGTCCATGTTCCAAACTTTTGTTGTGTCTTGTTGGTATGTTACGTGTTTATTGCTTTATGATGGAGTCAAATCAATCGAGGGAATTTCTATAATGACATCAAAGTGGCAGGGGAAATCTTCTCTGTGGTGTAATCCTGTTCTGTTTGTGATATCACCGTTAAACTTCTTCAGAGCGACGCAATGTGCCGCCTCAGGCCCGCAGTGACCGTAAGTGATATCTCCATTAGATGGAGTTCTGGACACAGAAGACCAGAAGTGATGCTGATGGTACATTTACTGACAATCGTTATTCGTTGGTATTCAGTAAAAATATGCAATCATGAGATCAGCATTAACGCTGTGAACGTGATGTTACATTGTGAACAACCAATCAGTGTTTAGACCAACAGGAGGAGAGCTAGTAACGTTAGCAGCACCGCTAACAGCTAACGTTAACCAACAGGAGGAGAGCTAGTAACATTAGCAGCACCGCTAACAGGTAACGTTAACCAACAGGAGGAGAGCTAGTAACATTAGCAGCACCGCTAACAACTAACGTTAACCAACAGAAGGAGAGCTAGTAACATTAGCAGCACCGCTAACAGCTAACCAACAGGAGAGCTAGTAACGTTAGCAGCACCGCTAACGGCTAACCAACAGGAGGAGAGCTAGTAACGTTAGCAGCACCGCTAACGGCTAACCAACAGGAGGAGAGCTAGTAACGTTAGCAGCACCGCTAACGGCTAACCAACAGGAGGAGAGCTAGTAACGTTAGCAGCACCGCTAACAGCTAACCAACAGGAGGAGAGCTAGTAACGTTAGCAGCACCGCTAACAGCTAACGTTAACCAACAGGAGGAGAGCTAGTAACATTAGCAGCACCGCTAACAACTAACGTTAACCAACAGAAGGAGAGCTAGTAACATTAGCAGCACCGCTAACAGCTAACCAACAGGAGAGCTAGTAACGTTAGCAGCACCGCTAACGGCTAACCAACAGGAGGAGAGCTAGTAACGTTAGCAGCACCGCTAACGGCTAACCAACAGGAGGAGAGCTAGTAACGTTAGCAGCACCGCTAACAGCTAACCAACAGGAGGAGAGCTAGTAACGTTAGCAGCACTGCTAACGGCTAACCAACAGGAGGAGAGCTAGTAGCGTTAACAGCACCGCTAACGGCTAACCAACAGGAGGAGAGCTAGTAACGTTAGCAGCACCGCTGACAGCTAACGTTAACCAACATGAGGAGAGCTAGTAACGTTAGCAGCACTGCTGACAGCTAACGTTAACCAACATGAGGAGAGCTAGTAACGTTAGCAGCACCGCTAACGGCTAACCAACAGGAGGAGAGCTAGTAGCGTTAACATCACCGCTAACGGCTAACCAACAGGAGGAGAGCTAGTAACGTTGGCAGCACAGCTAACGGCTAACCAACAGGAGGAGAGCTAGTAACGTTAGCAGCACCGCTGACAGCTAACGTTAACCAACATGAGGAGAGCTAGTAACGTTAGCAGCACCGCTAACGGCTAACCAACGGAGGTTCACTTCAGTTACACTATGATGCCTTCAGGCTCTGCTCAGTGAACATGAGTACTGGCTGAAGGTTCATTATAACGTTATCATGATGTGTTCACATGTCATCTGTAAAATGTAGTTCTGGTGATGAACTTGAATAAATCCAGTAGTTTGAAGGAGATGTTTTCACGTTAATATAAAATAGAGATTTCTAATGTTCACCTTTGACCTCCCGGCCCGTCATCCTCAGCAACAGATGTTTCTCTGTTAACAGTATATTACAGACCGGTTCAAACCCGCAGAGCTCTTCTGTATATTCCAGGTTTTGCGATGGTGTTTGTTGGATTCTTGTGACACCAGTGTTTAGACAGCCCCGGTCCGTGTCCTGACTCCGGACACGTCTCATTTCTCACTACATCGAGCTGCGAAGTTGTTATCATGACGCCCGCGGAGCTGACTGACAGCTGTCACTGTGTGCACGTTTGTGTGTTTACCTATGTGTGTGTGTTGCATTCTAAGAAATGACATATGTCAAGTGGGAGCAAAGGGGGGGGGGGGGCACGGAGACGTTGTTATGTGTGTGTGTGGGCGAAGGTTAGATGGGGGGGGGGGGATTAGGATAAATGAAAGAGATGAAGGGCTGGAATCAGGCGCTTCAAAGGGCAGCCGGGTGGGAAACGCCTGAGGGGATAAAAAGTTCACACTTATCGGACGCGACGCGTGAGCAACAAGGCGGTCGAGCCATCTGAACTGGCGATTAGCAAAGTCACGTCCACTGGAATGTGCCGTGAGCTGCATTTATTAAATAACATTTGCATGTGATCATTAAAGGGTTTTTTCAAAAATAAGGGCAGTTCTCCATCTACTGTGCCTCAGGAGACGAGCAAACAACCCGAATGTCCTCTGACATGATGTCATGCAGGATCTACTGTACTCATGTGGAACACGTTGTTATTGTTCGTATTCGTGTCAATAAATCCTCTCAGTCACAAGCCAATATATTCCGACTGAAGATGCAAATCCTAAAAAACGATATATAGTTAGAATATATAGTTTAATAAAAAACAAGATTTGTAGGGGATTATTTCCAGCGGCGGATTAATCCACATTTGGTGCTCTGGGGAGTATCTGTGGCAGCAGGACGGTGTACGAGGGATTGAGTCAAAACCAAATACTATAAAAGAAGTGACCTTGATTTATTCCCTCAGTAAACATTGTAAACATGAGTTTATGTCTCAATCTCTAGTTTCAAGTCTTCTTCAATACAGCATGATGTTCATTTAGTACATTATGGTCCATTTAGAGTCACACAGACCATGAAGCAGGGGATGCTTTAGGGAATAAAAGGGACTAAAAGAGCGTATGTTGAAGTCTATTTTAGTTTTTTTTGACGGTGGTATCGAGAAACGTGGACTTTCACTGGTATTGGTAACGACCAGTACATTTCTGTTATTGTATCTGGTTGTCAAATCAAATTCACAGAAACAAACACCAGCAAGGTAGATGTGAAGCTGATCATATTCACACACGTCTCACTCCACCAGAGTCCTCAGGTTTCTGTGCTGGACCGACGTCTGTCCACTAAAGCAGCTCTTCTGTCGGCGATCGTCTCTCAACAAGACAGTTTCTCACTTTTATTCAAAGTGAAACATGTCAGAAGACACGACGGTGACGTTCATGTGACTGCTGAAGCAAAGGCAACTGTCCTCCCCCGTTTCTCTGGCCTTTCTTTCTTCTCCTCCGTCACTTGTCCCCTCCACCCTCGCTTCAAAACCCCTCACTCTGCGCTTATTCTCCTCCTCCTCCTCTCTTCGCTCTTCATCTTGTCTTAATTCTACATCTTTGTCTTCCCTTCTTGTCTGAAGCACTGAGCATCTCTCCTCGACATTGGACAGAGGCAGAGCTACATAGTGTGGGTGGTGTTGAGAGCGCTTCCAAATGTGTCCATCTGCCAAGGAAGAGGAGGAGGAGGAGGAGGAGGTAGAGGAAGAGACCAGAGAGCATGTGTCTTAATCGGGGTTGACATGTAACATCGCTCCAAAGATAAACGCCCGTCACATTTTAATCCTCCGGCGATCACATGCTCCCGCACGCGCCACAGACGGATGTAGATGGAGGCATTCCTGAATGAACACAGTCAGGTGGAGCTTGAATTACACACACACACACTCACACACACACACACACTCACACACACACACACACGCGCTGAGCTAAAGTTAGCAATCGGCATATGAAGCGTACATTCCGCATTCATACAAACTGGCACGCATTTTGCAAAGTGTCTGTAGGGCAACCATGGCAACGGTTGCCATGGCGACTCTAGGAAGCCAGAGAGTCTTTCTGACGTCACGTCTGTCTTTAAGACTTCTGCATCCAACGCAATTCAGAAGAGGTGTCAGACCATTGGAACGACATTAAAACGAGACTAAAGGGGATTTCAACACAGAGGGGATCCGTCATGCAGAGCTGTTTTCTACAAAGTCACAAATACGCACAAGTTGAAACTTGAGCAAAACAATGTGACGGTGAGTCACCAATGATGTCACAATGACTACGTCCACTTCTTACATACAGTCTATGTTTGTAGCCAGTTGTGGACATTTGCGCCAAATTTAAAGAAATTCCCTGAAGGCGTCCCTGAGATATCAAGTTCATCACAACAACATAATGCCTCCAGCCACGGAAACAGGAGACGATTCACGACAGTTACAAGTCAGCTATGGTGGTAATGTGGTGACGATTGATGAAGGACATGAACTTTGCTTCTGTAGACTTATGTCTAGCAGTTCTCCCTTTGGCTGCGTACGTAGAGAGAGAGATGTACTGAGATGCATGTTAATGTCAGGATGGACAGGGCCTAAGAGACAGATGTCTCAAACTCTGGAGGAAGAAAACCAAAACTATCTGCATGACTGGACACTTGGTGAAAGGACATTTGTAAAGCGCCGTTTTATTCTTCCGACCACTCAAAGCGTTTTACACTACATGTCATCATTCACACACATTCACACACTGATGACAGACGCTACCATGCAAGGCTCCACCCGCCCATCGGGACTCTAAAACAATTCACATTCATGCACCGCTGGCACAGCCTTCCGGAGCAATTTGGGGTTCAGTTTCTTGCCCAAGGACACCTCGACATGCAGACTGGATAAGCCAGAGATCGAACCGATTGGAAGACGACCAGGCGGCGACCTCCGGTTCTGCCGCGTGAAGCCAAAGCTTCATGTGTTAAAGCTGCATTCTCTCTAGTGTCCACCAGGGGGCGACTCCTCTGGTTGTATAGAAGTCTATAGAAAATGACTCTACTTCTCTCTTGATTTATTACCTCAGTAAACATTGTAAACATGAGTTTATGTCTCAATCTCTAGTTTCAAGTCTTCTTCAATACAGCATGATGTTCATTTAGTACATTATGGTCCATTTAGAGTCACACAGACCATAAAGCAGGGGATGCTTTAGGGCGGGGCTACAGTGATTGACAGGTCAACACCAGAGACGTAGTGGGCGTCTCTACGTCACTCCTCCTCAGTCCAGATATGGTCACTTCCTGTTCACTGGTCGTAAAAAGCCAATATGATGACGGCCAAATCACCGAACTCAAGGCTTCAAAACGTCCACAAACCAATGACTACGTCTTCTTCTTATCTACAGTCTATGGAGACGAGCTTTGAGACACAGCCTTATTGAAGTCAGTGAGAAATGTGTTGTGTAATTTGGGTGAACTGATCTTTTTAAGGAAACTCCACAACTGATCTCCAGCTTGTTAAACATGCAGAATCGTCTCTGCGGAGTCATTTCATTTGATATGTTTTGCTCGTTTATAAATGTGTCTCTAGAGCAGAATTCCTTTGGGCACTCGGGTGATGAACTGGTGTTAACGACATCTTGACTGTAAAAGCAAATAGCCGTCGCAGACCAGATCACATCTGTGCTGGAGCTCGACAGCAGAAATATTGACAGCTATTTGTGAGTCATGTGTTCACCTCTGACCTCTCGTGAGTCAGTCTGGATGTTGTGAGAAAAAACAACGAGAACAAAAGCCCGGAGGACCGGGTTTCACAGTTACTCAGTGTGTTGCTGAGACTCACCTGGGCTGGCGCTGTGTAGGTAGAGCCCGCCGGGCCTCCTCCCCCAGCCGGCTGAGGGAGGGCGACCGGCTCCTAGCCCCCCTCCCCATGGTCCGCACCACCACGTTGCCATTGGGGCTGCCGCTGGGCATCTGCTGGAGCAGCTGGGGTGACAGGCTGCGATGTAATGCTGAGGAGCCAGGCTGCGAGGGACCCTGCTGGGGGCCCCTGTGTGGGTGGGGATGGGCGTGTTGCTGCAGATTGGGGGCCCAGTTGCCGGGAGAACCGTGCTGCTGCTGCTGCTGCTGGTTGTACTGGCTGACTGTGAGGTTGTTGTCGCTGTTGGAGCGCAGGAGGACCCGCGGCGCCGATAACGAGGAGGGGGACCGGTCGTTCCCGCTGCCGTTGCCAGAAGACGGACCCCGGCGGCGTTTGGAGTAAGCTGGAGCCTCGCGGAAAGGCACTGCAGAGGGACAGAGGGAATATATATATATCCTGTATATATATTTATACTTTTGTTCATTTCTGATGGGACTCAACTTTTACACTCGACACAGTTTGTCGGAGAAGCTGTGGTCAGTGATCTTTACAAAAACAACAGAAAAAGGGCTTCCAGACTAGAAATGGAAAACTTTTATCATAAAATCTACATTTTCAAAAGTTATAGTTTATTTCGTTGACATATTTGAAGACAGATGTTTGTATTGATTGAAGATGGTAGGAGTAGTTCTCATAGAAGGGGCTGAGGTTCAAGCACTGGAGGACTCCAATTGGCAGAGGAAGAGAAAGTGCTGAAAAAAGTTTAAGAGTTCGTTGAAGTGATGATTCCAAAAAAAAGTAACATGCAGATAGAATTTTTTCTTTTTTTATTTGAAACAGTGAAATCTTGACTTGTTTTCTATGAACATGTGTTTTTCTTTAATATTCACAGCTGACATCTGTATCGAGTACAAACATTTGAGCACAATAAGTTCCAAAAGTACAATAAGTCTGTTCAATCGTTTAAATTTGACCTTTGGTCATGAGGCATGCTCTGCTTCATGAACTGTTTGCGGTGACTTGCGACCAGAGAGTACACAACAGAGTGCTGTGACTTGTGACATAAGTTACAAAGACTTTCTCCCCGTCTGAAACACATCAACTCGCCTCCCGGCAACAGAAATGTGTAAGAATCGAGGCGAGCCACACTTTGCTACTGGTTGTTGTGTTTCTGCCATCGTATGCAGAATCCGCGTCCTGTAGGTCCGTCTACATCAGTGGCAACTTCCTCCACCAAGACCTCCGGAGCAGAGCTCTGCTCCGTGATTGAGGCTGCCCTTGAGTGATGATGAAGAGCCAGTCACCCTGACCTTTCAACCGCTGTCGAAGAGAACGTCACACTGAGCTCCGCATGATGTTTTTCCAAGAACAACACCATTTGTCATCGTGACTGGAGCCAGTGTAAAGGTGCATTCACAGGATTCAGAACCAGTCATTTTACAGCATTAGCATTGTTCGACAGTGTAATTTTCAGTACTGCCTGTTTGAATCCTGCTGCCGCACCGCTAATGCATGGTTATAACACAAGCTGGTGTCAGTACTGAAATGCCTTCCTCTTTTATTAGGAATAAAGTCAGACCCAGAACACAACACCTCAGAGCACACACATGACACCTCAGTTAAAATCTGTCAACTGAAACACTTTCAGGATTCTGTGATCTTTAAATCCCTTTATTAAATGTTGATGTTTCTGAAACGTAACAACGAAGCGTAGCAACGTAGAGTAACCACGCAGCGTAACAACGCAGCGTAACCACGCAGAGTAACAACGTAGAGTAACCACGCAGAGTAACCACGCAGCGTAACAACGCAGAGTAACAACACAGCGTAGCAACGTAGAGTAACCACGCAGCGTAACAACGAAGCGTAACCACGCAGAGTAACAACGTAGACTAACCACGCAGCGAAACAACGCAGCGTAACAACGCAGCGTAACAACGCAGAGTAACAACGCAGAGTAACAACGCAGCGTAACAACGTAGAGTAACCACGCAGAGTAACCACGCAGCGTAACAACGCAGAGTAACAACACAGCGTAGCAACGTAGAGTAACCACGCAGCGTAACAACGAAGCGTAACCACGCAGAGTAACAACGTAGACTAACCACGCAGCAAAACAACGCAGCGTAACAACGCAGAGTAACAACGCAGAGTAACAACGCAGCGTAACAACGTAGAGTAACAACGCAGAGTAACAACGCAGAGTAACCACGCAGCGTAACAACGCAGAGTAACAACGCAGAGTAACCACGCAGCGTAACAACGCAGAGTAACAACACAGCGTAGCAACGTAGAGTAACCACGCAGCGTAACAACGAAGCGTAACCACGCAGAGTAACAACGTAGAGTAACCACGCAGCGAAACAACGCAGCGAAACAACGCAGAGTAACAACGCAGCGTAACAACGCAGAGTAACAACGCAGCGTAACAACGCAGCGTAACAACGTAGAGTAACAACGTAGAGTAACAACGCAGAGTAACAACGCAGCGTAACAACGCAGAGTAACAACGCAGAGTAACAACGCAGAGTAACAACGCAGCGTAACAACGCAGAGTAACAACGCAGCGTAACAACGTAGAGTAACAACGTAGAGTAACAACGCAGAGTAACAACGCAGAGTAACAACGCAGAGTAACAACGCAGCGTAACAACGTAGAGTAACAACGCAGAGTAACAACGCAGCGTAACAACGCAGAGTAACAACGCAGCGTAACAACGCAGAGTAACAACGCAGAGTAACAACGCAGAGTAACAACGCAGCGTAACAACGTAGAGTAACAACGCAGAGTAACAACGCAGAGTAACAACGCAGAGTAACAACGCAGAGTAACAACGAAGAGTAACAACGAAGAGTAACAACGCAGCGTAACAACGTAGAGTAACAACGTAGAGTAACAACGTAGAGTAACAACGCAGCGTAACAACGTAGAGTAACAACGCAGAGTAACAACGCAGCGTAACAACGCAGAGTAACAACGCAGAGTAACAACGCAGAGTAACAACGCAGAGTAACAACGCAGAGTAACAACGCAGAGTAACAACGCAGCGTAACAACGTAGAGTAACAACGAAGAGTAACAACGCAGCGTAACAACGTAGAGTAACAACGCAGAGTAACAACGCAGCGTAACAACGCAGAGTAACAACGAAGAGTAACAACGCAGCGTAACAACGTAGAGTAACAACGCAGAGTAACAACGCAGAGTAACAACGCAGAGTAACAACGCAGAGTAACAACGCAGAGTAACAACGCAGCGTAACAACGTAGAGTAACAACGCAGAGTAACAACGCAGCGTAACAACGCAGAGTAACAAAGCAGCGTAACAACGCAGAGTAACAACGCAGAGTAACAACGCAGAGTAACAACGCAGCGTAACAACGTAGAGAAACAACGCAGAGTAACAACGCAGAGTAACAACGCAGAGTAACAACGCAGAGTAACAACGCAGAGTAACAACGCAGCGTAACAACGTAGAGTAACAACGCAGAGTAACAACGCAGCGTAACAACGCAGAGTAACAAAGCAGCGTAACAACGCAGAGTAACAACGCAGAGTAACAACGCAGAGTAACAACGCAGCGTAACAACGTAGAGAAACAACGCAGAGTAACAACGCAGAGTAACAACGCAGAGTAACAACGAAGAGTAACAACGCAGCGTAACAACGTAGAGTAACAACGTAGAGTAACAACGCAGCGTAACAACGTAGAGTAACAACGCAGAGTAACAACGCAGCGTAACAACGCAGAGTAACAACGCAGAGTAACAACGCAGAGTAACAACGCAGAGTAACAACGTAGAGTAACAACGCAGAGTAACAACGCAGCGTAACAACGTAGAGTAACAACGAAGAGTAACAACGCAGCGTAACAACGTAGAGTAACAACGCAGCGTAACAACGTAGAGTAACAACGCAGCGTAACAACGCAGAGTAACAACGCAGAGTAACAACGCAGAGTAACAACGCAGAGTAACAACGCAGAGTAACAACGTAGAGTAACAACGCAGAGTAACAACGCAGCGTAACAACGCAGAGTAACAACGCAGAGTAACAACGCAGAGTAACAACGCAGCGTAACAACGTAGAGTAACAACGCAGAGTAACAACGCAGCGTAACAACGCAGAGTAACAACGCAGAGTAACAACGCAGAGTAACAACGCAGCATAACAACGCAGAGTAACAACGCAGAGTAACAACGCAGAGTAACAACGCAGAGTAACAACGCAGAGTAACAACGCAGAGTAACAACGCAGCGTAACAACGTAGAGTAACAACGTAGAGTAACAACGCAGAGTAACAACGCAGCGTAACCACGCAGAGTAACAACGTAGAGTAACCACGCAGAGTAACCACGCAGAGTAACCACGCAGCGTAACAACGCAGAGTAGCAACACAGCGTAGCAACGTAGAGTAACCACGCAGCGTAACAACGACGCGTAACCACGCAGAGTAACAACGTAGACTAACCACGCAGCGAAACAATGCAGCGTAACAACGCAGAGTAACAACGCAGCGTAACAACGTAGAGTAACAACGCAGAGTAACAACGCAGAGTAACAACGCAGCGTAACAACGCAGAGTAACAACGCAGAGTAACAACGCAGAGTAACAACGCAGAGTAACAACGCAGCGTAACAACGCAGAGTAACAACGCAGAGTAACAACGCAGCGTAACAACGCAGAGTAACAACGCAGCGTAACAACGCAGAGTAACAACGCAGAGTAACAACGCAGAGTAACAACGCAGCGTAACAACGTAGAGTAACAACGCAGAGTAACAACGCAGAGTAACAACGCAGAGTAACAACGCAGAGTAACAACGCAGCGTAACAACGCAGAGTAACAACGCAGAGTAACAACGCAGAGTAACAACGTAGCGTAACAACGCAGCGTAACAACGCAGAGTAACAACGCAGAGTAACAACGCAGCGTAACAACGCAGCGTAACAACGCAGCGTAACAACGTAGAGTAACAACGTAGAGTAACAACGCAGCGTAACAACGTAGAGTAACAACGTAGAGTAACAACGTAGAGTAACAACGTAGAGTAACAACGCAGCGTAACAACGTAGAGTAACAACGCAGAGTAACAACGCAGAGTAACAACGCAGCGTAACAACGCAGCGTAACAATGCAGCGTAACAACGTAGCGTAACAATGTAGAGGAACAATGTAGAGTAACAACGCAGCGTAACAACGTAGAGTAACAACGCAGCGTAACAACGTAGAGTAGCAATGTAGAGCAACAACGTAGAGCAACAACGTAGAGCAACAACGTAGAGTAACAACGTAGAGTAACAACGCAGAGTAACAACGCAGCGTAACAACACAGCGTAACAACGCAGCGTAACAATGTAGAGTAACAACGTAGAGTAACAACGCAGCGTAACAACGTAGAGTAACAGCGCAGCATAACAATGTAGAATAACAATGTAGAGCAACAACGTAGAGTAACAACGTAGAGAAACAACGCAGCGTAACAACGCAGCGTAACAACGCAGAGAAACAAGCATACAAATGTTACTTAACAATCGTAGAGTCAACGTTTCCTTTTGGTTTCACACAGAGCATGAACAGAGGCCTCCTGGATGAAAGTCCTGTGTTTGTTTGACACATCCAGTTGCTTCATTATACCATGTCCCTTAACAACGGTTGCTCAATATACTGAGCCACTTGCTCTTACTGAATGCACAAACTGCACATTCAACATATCTGTGATTTATAGAAACGTACAATGCCAACATTTATTCCTGGCGACTGAGCTGGAATCTGCCTGTCATTGGTGCACATTATTCTAGGAGCACTTGGTCACAGTTAAATAAGTACATTTCTGGAAGGTCAAGGACTCAAGACACACCTGTTCAAAGTGGAGACCACAAGAACCCTGATTACTACTCTCTCTATCAGTGAATGAAAGAACATTAAAACTATGATTTCATGGCCTCAGTCTCCTGCTCAGTCACTCAATGTACCTGGATGTTCAATCAGAACTTAGACCGACATAGCTCTCTATCACCCAGTGAATGTACCACAGCATGTAAACAGAGTTACTGTGGGACACCTAATAAAGCCTGATACAGCATCAACCTATACAACGCATCCATTTGATGGAATCTAATATTCATCCATCCATCCACCCATTATGATAAGTCTGAGCCCAGACACCCTACGAAGGAAGCTCATTCAGCCTTTTTATCTCATTCTTTTGGCCACCACCCACAGCTCATGAGACTAGATGATGGTCAGGACGTAGATGGACTGGTGGGCTAGATGGGCTTTGCCTTCCGGCTCAGCTCCCTCTTCACCACAACGGCTGGCTACAAACACCTGTCAATCTGACGCTCCACTTTACCCTACAAGACTCTGAGACACTTGAACTCCTCTCGCTTGGGCAGTGACTTACTTCCAACCCAGAGGGTGCAGTCCACCATTTTCCAGCAGAGAACCAACGGCCTCAGACTCGGAGGTACTGACTCTCATCCCGACCGCTTCACACTCGACTGCAAAACCGCTGAAGGTCACAGTCTGATGGAGCCGGCGCTAAGCTATGAATCCAAACCAAAACCAAAGGTGTCTAAGACGGGACGGCAGTCAAACCCTTCACTAACATGAAACCCCAGCTGAAGCCTTCAGCGTGCTGCAAACAAAGTGCACATCAGCGTTTGTGTACCAGGAGGATGAGGAGATGGAGAGGACGTATGAATAGCTTGGCGTCTTCTCCTCATGTGCTATTCTTTCTCTCGGTGGCGTCAGACTTGCTGGGAGACTATGTGCACTCACGCACGTCCACATATCTATCTATGGACCCTCTCCTGCAGTTATTGTACACGTTTTCATTTTTATCAATCCATCAAAATCGAATCTCTCCCTCTGACTATGTGCCTCAATACGCGCCGGTTAGAACATGGATATAACTGTATCTTCCACACACGCACACACCAGTATTGAACTGAGATGGCTGATTGGCGGCACACTGCTCTCTTTCTGGCCATCATTAGCATGATTATCAGGATTCCAGGAGCAGAGCCGAGCCAAGCCCCCCCCCCCCCCCTTTCCCACCGCCTGCACTTCAGCGCACCGTTGGACCGAACCAGTAATGGCGGTTGGCCTTGATTTCCCCAAGGATACATTCCTCCATTCCTCCGAGATGACGAGCCTACAACCTACAACCTCGCAATTACACCCGTGCAGGCAGAGAGCAGAGCAGGACGAGGGCCTGCAGCCATTCCAACAAGCACCTCCTGATTACTGACTTCACCATGACGACGACGACCGGGTTAGCACGGTGGCACGGTTTCTCTTCCTGGCAGCCTGAACATCATGAAAGAGGAATCACTGAGTCATTATCACTTTTCAGACTAATATCCCAGACCTTTATCTGTGTGTGTGTGTGTGTGTGTCTGCAGCAGGCCAGTTGATGAAGAGACGTGCTAACATTTAACGAGCTAGCACAGTCAGGAGCTATCAGGCTATCTGTGTCTGCCTCTGCCTCTTTGTCTTGAATCTCTTCGCACACAATCGCTGACGCAAATTAATTATCAAGTTAAATTGTCTTATGTAACAGTTGGGGGGGAAAGCAATGAGAGGGATCTATATATATATATATATATATATATATATATATATATATATATATATATATATATATATATATATATATATATATGTGATGCAATGCTCTTGAACCACAGGACGCATGTCAGAGGTCAGCGAGTGTGGAAGCACTCAGGAGAGCAAAATGATGCTGTTGACATGATGCTAAGATGTCTGAAAGCTCAAATGTTCTTTTGTTTGTCAACCAAAACATGCAAACACCCGATCAGACAGCTGTGAGATCTTTTCATGACCAGCAACAGTGATCTAAATCGAACTTAAATTAAAATGACTTCAGTAAAACATGAAGTCGAACATGAGATGGATCATCTGTGTACAAATCGACTTCCTTTCAGTATTCCGATAATGAAATGAAGAAAAGCAACCGATCAGAGCCGAGGAGTCTGAGGCTCTTGAGAGCCGACTTTAAGATCATTAAACAGCTGCAAAGACAAAACACCTCACACCTGAAGCTTTGTCTTTGTTTCATGCTGCGATTCACACAGAAAGAAAGGAACGAAACGGAGCAAAAGAACTCTAAATTTGGATGAGAAGTGGAATGGAGGTCAGGGTCTGCAGGGAGCGCACTTCATCAGGGTCGGGTTCACGTCAGCTGAGCTGCAGCTCCGAACACCAACCTGATCAAGTGAAAGTGTGAAGGAACAGATCATCTCTCACCTTCTCATTTCTCACGCTCAAAGGTGTGATGTCAGCGCTCCTGATTCCAGCTGTTCATGACAAACTTAAACAGCTGGCCTGCTGATTACATTTGGTACATTTTCCATATCTCAATGTAAAGAAACAGAAGGTGGATTCTTTAAATGTAAATTTAAAGAATATTTCAAGAATCTCAAACTTCTAAACACGAAGAAAAGTGATGAAAATGTCAAAATGTATGAGGAACTCTTTAAAGAAGAAGAATGTATTCAATTTTATTCCCCTTTTTCTCAAGTTCATGCATCCAAAACCAACATTAATATTCCATTCATTTATTCAAATGTATTTCCTGGTTTCTTCTATTATGTCGACAACATGCGTGTAATGTTTAAAATAATGAGATATGGCAGCGACTGAGTCAAAAGGCAAATTATTTCAACCTTTACATTTTTTGTAAGAAAAAAAATGTTTGGTGACGATTTAATAAATTAAAAAAAGAATATATTAAGATTGCTCACTTAATATGTAAATGCATTGGTTTCTTTTCACCTCAAACTAAAACTTTACCAAACTTCAACAACGTGAATGATTTCTGTCAGTCTGACGATGTTGAAATCTTTATCATCATTCAGTATTCTGT
>NC_136635.1:32417064-32439564 GCF_949748355.1 Melanostigma gelatinosum
GAACTCAACAACGGAGCGCAACAACGGAGCGCAACAACGGAACGCAACAACGGAGCGCAACAACGGAGCGCAACAACGGAACTCAACAACGGAACGCAACAACGGAACGCAACAACGGAACGCAACAACGGAACTCAACAACGGAACGCAACAACGGAACGCAACAACGGAACTCACCAACGGAACTCAACAACGGAACGCAACAACGGAACGCAACAACGGAACTCACCAACGGAACTCAACAACGGAACTCAACAACGGAACGCAACAACGGAGCGCAACAACGGAGCGCAACAACGGAACTCAACGGAACGCAACAACGGAACTCAACAACGGAGCGCAACAACGGAGCGCAACAACGGAACTCAACGGAACGCAACAACGGAACTCAACAACGGAACGCAACAACGGAACGCAACAACGGAGCGCAACAACGGAACACAGATAAGTGGAGACAAACTGCAGCTGATTAGTATCGATTGGCATTGATTAGTATTGATTAGTATCGATTAGTATCGATTAGTATCGATTAGTATCGATTAGTATTGATTAGTATTGATTAGTATCGATTAGTATTGATTAGTATTGATTAGTATCCGCATCGTGTTTGGTGTGAACGCACCTTTAGGATCGCAACGAATGGCGGCATGTATGAGCCTCAAGAATGAGCTAAGAAAGTTTGCGGAAAGATTAATGTGAGACAACATCCGGTTTCTTCAGACGAACATCCGGTTTTCAGAATAAGATATTTCAGAATAAGATAACAAAGTATGAATTATATTCACATGATTATACACAAGGCTTATAAAACATGCTACCTGCACCTAATACACCTGCATTGTGGGTAAAGTGTCTTTATTCTTTGATCGCTGCGTCTCCATCATCACCTCTGAGTTACAGCATCACAGTGATGAAGAGTCGAGCTGCATCACACGCTCTGACTGTCATGAAGACAGACATTTAGCTGAAACGTGCTGAAACATGTTGTTCTTGTTGCACAGCAGTGGAACGTTTCACATACAGTCACACACTGAGCACAGATATAGAAGAGATAGAACTGCTGCTGTGTGAAGAGAACACTGCTGTTAAAAAGCACCTCATTTGTTTTAATACGTGTTTGCAAACCAAATGTTATTGACCGTTTGTTCATATAGCAGCACTTTTAAAATAAAAGTGCACAATACACTACTTTTTAATTCATTATTGAACTTTGCCATAACAATGCGATTTATCGCAAAAAATCATGCGATTAATCGCGATTACAAATTGTAATCGTTGCCCAGCACTAAAATGAATCTGAATCAGCGTGAGGAAAGTTTTCCTTCCTCGCTGGCAGGATGTTGAAATTGAGAGAATCAATTTGTCCTCCTTCCTGGATACACTGCTGGAACCATCAGCCAAATATAGCATTGATTTCAGAGTGTGTGTGTGTGTGTGTGTGTGTAACCCACATTACAGTAGAAACCCTTGTTTCAGGGAAGAGAACATTTCCACAGGATGAATAAATCAACGAGTAGCCTTCATTTATTTAGATATAACCTCACTCTTTAATGACATATTGTAATTTTTAAATAAAGTCCATAAATTCCTGAAAAAAATAGAACAAAGCATATTGAGCGTACATTTTGTTCAACGATTAATTGATTCATTTTCAACTTGCATGTTCTAAATGAACTAAAATGCACCCTGCTCCAACACACAGGGTGTTTTTATTAATAATTAGTTATTTGTGATATAAATCTTAAATCCTCCTTTAATGAAACAAAGATGTTACCTGATTGAATGAAGGTTTTATTTGATGCACTCTTCAGACAGTATAGAAGTCTATAGAAAATGACTCTACTTCTCTCTTGATTTATTCCCTCAGTAAACATTGTAAACATGAGTTTATGTCTCAATCTCTAGTTTCAAGTCTTCTTCAATACAGCATGATGTTCATTTAGTACATTATGGTCCATTTAGAGTCACACAGACCATAAAGCAGGGGATGCTTTAGGGCGGGGCTACACAGTGATTGACAGGTCTCTATCACAGCATTGTCTGGCCTGTGTTTTCATCTCACAACTTGAATTCTTTACAGTGTGTTTACACTTCATAAAAGTTAATTGTAACATTTTGGTTGGCTAAAGATGACTTAACTCCCTCTAGTGTGACTTCTGGCTGCAGAAAAGCAAGATGGTGACGGCCACAATGCTGAACTCAAGGCTTCAGAACATCAGTCCAGAAGCCAATGAGTGAAGTCACGGTGACTACGTCCACTTCTTATATCCAGTCTGTGGGTTTCCATTTCGTTGTCCACTACCTGGCTGTGTGTATATAAAAATAAACCAAACTGCATTAACATTCAGTTTCTTGTGCCCTCCACCAACTGACAACTGGATGTCTGTGTTTTCCTGCAGCAGAGACCCAGCTGACTCAGCCAGCTGTGGGTTTTATAATGCATTTTTTAAAATCCTGTTTCGGGCTCTTGCAGGAAGCGGCTCGTGTTCAGGTGCAGCTTACAGTGATCTGCAGCTTCAAGACGTGGAGCGTCCTCTGAACTGTAAATCCTGCAGCAAACTGGGAATAGATGAGTGTGACAGTGGTTAAGGTGTGTGTGTGTGAGTGTGTGAGTGTGTGAGTGTGTGTGTGTGTGTGTGTGTGTAAGTATGAAAGTGTGCGACACATACTCCCTGTGGGATTATCACACTGTGGCAGCGGGTGGTCGAATACGCCCATCTGTCAATCATTCTTACACAGGCTTACTGCTGCATGGAGAAGACAAATACAACACATATCTTCTGGAGACATCCTCACCACTCATTCACTAAACTCTCTGTGTGTGTGTGTGTGTGTGTGTGTGTGTGTGTGTGTGTGTGTGTGTGTGTGTGTGTGTGTGTGTCTTATTTTCGAGTGACAGTCAGAGATTGTAAAGAAACTAAATAACCTCTTTTAGGAGCAGATTTGGGAATTAACACACTGCTGCATTAATTGTTTAAATGTTTGAGTTGTTTTCTGTCGTTCAGCTGCAGAGACTCTGTATTATTGTCTGCAAGTCGTTATCTACATATGGAAATGTGTGACGAATTAATGGGAAAGATGAGGACGCTAAAGAGAATCATGTGGCTGCATAAATGTTTTGCCTATTGTTCCACGTTGGTTGGTCGGCTGCACCGTTTTTTGTGGATATTTTTTATGGTGCAATGCATTCCATGCTGGAATGTTTTATTTGGCAAATATCACACAAAGCCAGACGGATATGAGAAATGCTCATCAGCATATATGTGTGAGAAATTAAAGGAGAAATGTCTCTGAAATGTTTCTTCCAAAAGACATTCCCTCAGTTGGTGGTTTGATGGAATCTGGTGACTGTGCAGGTCTTTTAACATATTTAATTTGTCACTGTTGATTAATTAACATGATTATCAGATCCTGACTGATACTATTGAAGGCATTTATTATTGGCTAATTACAGATATACTGTATCACTTTTGGTATATTAACATATTGGCACAACATAATTGATCCAAACTGCTTTACAGTGCAAAGAGAAACTCAGGACAGACTACTACTACTGTTACTACTACTGTTATACTACTGTTACTACTACTGTTACTACTACTGTTACTACTACTGTTACTACTACTGTTACTACTACTGTTATACTACTGTTAATGCTACTGTTACTACTACTGTTACTACTACTGTTATACTACTGTTACTACTACTGTTAATGCTACTGTTACTACTACTGTTATACTACTGTTACTACTACTGTTATACTACTGTTACTACTACTGTTAATGCTACTGTTACTACTACTGTTACTACTACTGTTATACTACTGTTACTACTACTGTTAATGCTACTGTTACTACTACTGTTATACTACTGTTATACTACTGTTACTACTACTACTAATAATAATGATTCCTGTGATTGTTGAACTCAACGGTTACCTGATGGTCGTGGTTGGTCTGCGGTAGAACAGCCTATTTATTCAACCACATGGTGACACATTTCCATGGCCACGCCTTTCAATGTGCAGATAATAACTACAGCACATCAGTCACACACACACTCTCACATGTTAACCACATGAAGGCCGTCAGCCCTTTAAGAATCTTTCTTTCTCTTCCAGCAATCACGTCGCGTCCCACTCACACAGCTTCGTCCCGCCTTTGTCTTTGCACAGGAGTCCATCTAGAAATGATAGCAACACTGAATGCGCCCCGCTGAAGAGATAATTCCCCGTATTCAAGCACTTGAAACTGAAGTAATATTAGTCATCTCTGCTCTCTGTGTGTGTGATAGGAGCCTCAGAGGCAGCAGATGAAATAACTGATTGATTAAGAGCCTCCAAGCCTCAGAATTAAGATAATAATTACGTGCAGCACGGCGCTCATCGCTGCTTCCTGTCATGGGATGAACCTGCACTAACGCTTGTTTTCAATGCAATCTAATATTCTAACATGCTGGCCGGGCAGATGTGACACACAGATTACTCCTCGCACCTTCTGCTGACTGAAAACAGAATGTGAATGTGTGATTTGAATAATTGCGGCCTGCGGGCAGAGCAGGAACTCAACATAGCGTGCAGCGCATTCAGAAAACGGTTGATGGTCACAACTGCACACATCTGCATCTGTGATCCAACACAGTGTGTTCTCGTCAACCAACGTTTATATATTCCAGGCCACACAAAATACTTATTCTTTAATATGTCCGTGCATTGGTCGAAATATTCTGTGAGCACTTAGTGCCTCAATCCACAATAACTGAGATCAATGCGGGATTGATTCTGTTGTGTGCTCAGCGTGTTATGAACAATAAA
The DNA here is from genome assembly GCF_949748355.1 of Melanostigma gelatinosum. Classification (NCBI taxonomy): domain Eukaryota; kingdom Metazoa; phylum Chordata; class Actinopteri; order Perciformes; family Zoarcidae; genus Melanostigma; species Melanostigma gelatinosum. The sequence goes on from NC_136635.1 coordinate 32,421,878, forward strand.
TACGAGGACCAATTATTCTGAGATAGTGTTCTGAAAACACAAATTTAAGTATTGCTATACAACTACTTAGTTAGGTTTCGTCAATAAAACTACTTAGTTAGGTTTAGTCAATAAAACTACTTAGTTAGGTTTATACAACAAGACTACTTAGTTAGGTTGAGACAACAAAACTATTTAGTTAGGTTTAGACAACAAAACTATTTAGTTAGGTTGAGACAACAAAACTACTTAGTTAGGTTGAGACAACAAGACTACTTAGTTAGGTTGAGACAACAAGACTACTTAGTTAGGTTTAGACAACAAAACTACTTAGTTAGGTTGAGACAACAAGACTACTTAGTTAGGTTTAGACAACAAAACTACTTAGTTAGGTTGAGACAACAAAACTACTTAGTTAGGTTGAGACAACAAGACTACTTAGTTAGGTTGAGACAACAAAACGACTTAGTTAGGTTGAGACAACAAAACTACTTAGTTAGGTTTATACAACAAGACTACTTAGTTAGGTTGAGACAACAAAACTACTTAGTTAGGTTGAGACAACAAGACTACTTAGTTAGGTTGAGACAACAAAACGACTTAGTTAGGTTGAGACAACAAAACTACTTAGTTAGGTTGAGACAACAAAACTACTTAGTTAGGCAGTGGCGGGCCGTGCATTTTATACCTAGGCCTTCACTGTTGTCCTGCAGCTGAAATACCACCTTATAACCACATGATGGTGCCACAGATATTATCATTTTCTAAGGCTGATGTACGTATTAAATGTACGTAAATATGTACGTATTAAATGTACGTAACGTTCGGTACGAGACTTGCAATATGTTTGAATAGTACTCGAGCATCTGGAAAATGCAGAAGCTTATATTCAGGAAAATATAATGTTTTCTGCGTTCATGGAGGACAGTGGTTCTCAGCTGGTCTGGCTGTGGGAACCACCAGCATTCCTTAATGACAAGTCACAGCCCATAGAGATCATCTTGTGATTTTACTTTCACAACTTGAGGATTGTACGTACTGCTCTGCAGTGTCTTTCCTCGTCTCAGCCCCCTGTGTCATGGTGCATCTCACTCAGTCAGAATGCTCATATTTGATTGGCTGAGCTGCATCACGTGATATGATTCACTACCCGACATGCCTCTAGTGTTAAGCTTCGTTTCACGATAGTCACATGCTCGCCCACTGACCAATCACAGCACACTCTGCACCTCGCTGCATGGACACTGAGCTGCACTCATGCTAACGTCAGTATAGGCCGGCGAGCAGGCTCTGATACGTCAAAGAATACGCCCAACATGTCAAACTAAAGATCTGATTGGTTGAAGACTATGACAATCAACAATATCGTCCCGTTCACTTAAACTGCAAATGGATGCAGGCCTCCGTCTGCAGGCCTGGGTCTCTGTTCTTACCTAGAGACACAGAGGTGAGATCTGATTGGATAAAAGCTCTACTTAAAACAAGCTGCACTGGAAGCAGAGCAACTGAGGAAGACAGTAGCTGTGCAATGAGAACATAAGATAATGGGGAAATATTTTTATAAATTATAATACATGTAGTGTATTTCAGAAAAATTATTAAATTATAAAATAGATATAGCTTTGTGATTCTGTTTAGGCCAGCAGAGAAGGCCCTGACGGCCCACCACTGTAGTTAGGTTTAGACAACAAGACTACTTAGTTAGGTTTAGACAACAAAACAACTTAGTTAGGTTTAGACAACAAGACTACTTAGTTAGGTTTAGACAACAAAACAACTTAGTTAGGTTTAGACAACAAGACTACTTAGTTAGGTTTAGACACCAAAACTACTTACTTAGGTTGAGACAACAAAACTACTTAGGTTGAGACAACAAAACTACTTAGTTAGGTTTAGACAATAAAACTGGGATTTGTATAGGTATAGCTATACAAACGCTGTATGAGAGCAGCCTGTCCCGCAGGGTTGTAAGGAGGTTTGGGTGCGTTTATTTGCACTCTATACCTTAGCCGTCGTGAAGCAACCAGAAAATAATGTTTTTTATTTCTCTATTCCACTATGTAGCTTGCTTGATCATCCCCTCTTGGCTCATTTAACCATCGAGGAATCGCCAACTTTGAATGGCATTTGCAACCGTGAAAATGCTGCGTGTTATCTTTAAAAGTAGACTTAACATGAGGTCGATCAAACAAGCATCTCTGTCCTCAGAAAATACATTAACTTTAAGTTGGCACAAGAGAAGTGTAAAAGTGCATTTTTTAATTGATTGTATTTGCATTGATATTCAGAAGATAGTTGGATATTTGTGCGATTTGAACTATTTGGAGTCTCTCTGATTTGGTGTTGATCTGTGATACGAATAAATAACAGGTGTCAGAAGTTCTTTTAAATGTTTCATATTTCAAATAAAAATTGCGGTGAGGGTAATAGGACAAACAGTGGATCTAACCAGTAAACGGCCCCTGGGCGGGATCTTGGAGGCCCCTATTGGCCAGTTCAAATGTTTCACCAGTTGGGAGTCCAGCCGTGACAATGTAGTGAAATCTACAAACAATGACGCAATGAAATAGAAGATTTGTGCAGCTGAACTGTTACATCATCTGGAGAGAGGGAGCGAGAGAAACTGTGAAAGCCACAGGGCTTATGGTGTTCAGACCACATTACACATTACACACACACACACACACACACACTGAGTCCATGATCAACATTTAAACACACTAAAGCTGCATATCGCCAATAAGAGGCTCCACATGACACAAGCTGTCTCCAGTGAGAAGGGCTGAGCAAGTGTTTAAGGTGGAGAGGGCCAATGGGAGTATGGGGGAGTGGGTCAAAGGGGGAGGAGGAGGCCAGTGGGGCACCCACATTTGCAGCAGGCTGAACCCATGGCGGCCAATCGAGAATCCAGAAGTAAAGATGTCCCATCCCCAAATCCACAGAACCAACAGGTGTCACAGAAACAGGACAAAGATGTCCGAACACGAGGGGGACGGCGACGGACCGACTACCTGAGCGTGTGTGTGTGTGTGTGTGTGTGTGGGTGTGGGTGGGTGTGTGTGTGTGTGGGTGTGTGTGTGGGTGTGAGGGGGGGGGGGGGCAGCAGATGTGGATAACAAACGAGGGATTTCTTTTTCCCATTTAGCCCTTCGCCAGGTTGCCGCCGTGCAAGGCTGGTCCATGAGAGAGGGCAACAATCGCAGGATTACATCCTCAGATTAGATTCGATTTCTCTTCATTCATTTCCCTCCCGACCTCATCTTTCTCCGTCCTCCTTTATATATTTATTTGTTTGTACATCTTTTCTCATTTTCTCTGAGGCCCCGTAATCCCCCGAGCCACAAACTACAGTAAAGGCTCCGTGTTCACTCACTCAACACAACTGGAAACATCGACACAGCGGTTGTGAGCAGCGTATTGTGTATCATTGTATATATACTGTATATATATTGAAGCTGTAAATGATTTGAGGTTGCGTGCTTTAAATGTAACTCCATTAGGTGTTAAATTAGAGTTTTAGTCTGTTGCCGATCTGCCTCTCCAGAACTTAATATGTCTGGCAACAAAGCAACGAAAGGTAATAAATAGCAAGATAAAGAAGAAAGAAAAAAAAACATGGAGCTTGTTCAATTTTTTTTTTTCATTTCTGTATGTTCGTGAGAAATCTTCTCACCTCCCTCTCATTCCTCTCACACGCAGATGCAGAGTGAAATAACTCTCATATATTTATATATATATAATGAATTTCAATGCACATTTATTTCCTGATTTGGGATGCAGCCACTTGAATCCTCTTTAAAAGCTCGATTTGGTTCAGTATCATGTAGACTAGATTTGTACACACAAACACACTTTATAAAAGCTTTCCCTAAAACACGCAAGCATTATGTTGTGTAAGAAACAATTAACAGAAGAAGCGTTAATGCCGACTTAATCAAGTCCTTCCACACAGAGTGACACAGATCAGTCGACACCTCTGGAGACCGACCAATCAGCTCCCACTAAACTACCCCAGCGGCTGAAGCACTGATCATTCCTGCTGGGCTGATCGGTCCGGGATTGTCCTGTCGTAAACATCAACTTTCATCCTTTTGGCAACGCTCTCGTAATCCATCAGAGGGGATTATACAGAGAGATCATTTCGGAGGATCAGACCACGAGGGGGTTTGAAATATATCCTGAGGGAGATTCAGGAATATGTGCTGGATGGATGAGGGAGAATATGTGAGGGATGGATGGATGGATGGATGATGGATGGCTAGAGGGATAGATGGATGAATGGGTGGATTTATGGATGGATGGATGTGTGGATGGATGGATGGAAGGATGGAAGGATGATTGATGATGGATGTGTGGATGGATGGAAGGATGGATGTGTGGATGAATGGGTGATGGATGGACGGATGGATGAGTGATGGATGATGGATGGCTAGAGGGATCGATGGATGGGTGGACTTATGGATGGATGGATGATTGATGGATGGATGGATGTGTGGATGGATGGATAGATGGATGGCTGTGTGGATGGATGAATGGGTGATGGATGGATGGATGAATGATGGATGGATGGATGAATGGGTGATGGATGGATGGATGATTGATGGATGGATGTGTGGATGGATGTACGTTTTGATGGATGTGTGGATGGATGTACGTTTTGATGGATGGACAGATGGATGGATGTGTGGATGGATGAATGGGTGATGGATGGATGGATGATTGATGTGTGGATGGATGAATGGGTGATGGATGGATGGATGAGTTGAGGGGAGCAAAAGAGGAGCTGCTGCTTCACTTCTTACCTATATCTGTCTCTTTGTGGTTCTTGACGAGCTCAGCGAGATCAAAGTTTCCAGCAATAATGGCGACCTGGAGAGAGAAATACAATTTGTTATTATTTAATCTTTGCAAGTTCTTTAAGATCGTAAATGTAAAACATAAAGAGCACATAATGACAACATTTTTCTGTAAAAGTAGCTTCTTAAAAAAATACAATATATACCCATCCTCAGAAGCAATGTTCTCTCTATATGTGAAATCTTTTCTACAGAAAAGCAAATAAACATGATTACGTATTGTCTCCAGAAGCAGCTGAGCACAATACATCAATTTCACTGATTTTAGAAAGTACTCAAACAAGTACAAGAAAGGACTTCTTAATCACAATAACGAGAGTACTTTCCTCCTCTTTGAACAGCCACTGGCTTTGAACTTGATCAAATTCGAATCTTCATGGCTTTAATCATCTGGAAACTAATCGACGCACACACGGACGGACGGACGCGGACGGACGGACGGACGGACGGACGGACGGACGGACGGACGGACGGACACACACACACACACACACACACACACACACACACACACACACACACACACACACAGAGTCAGGATTCACACATGACACAATGGCGTGCACAAGCAAAGTCACATGGAGAGCGAGTTAAAGCCGCTGTGCAGACGGAAGATCTTATATTAACGGGTAAAAACAAGAAAGCGGATTTGTTGAACATGTAACTGATGGAAACGTTGCTATTCTGCTTCCATAACATTTCTACTTTCAGACAACAAGTGTTTGTTTTACTACTTTGTCTGTTTGCGTCGGTAGATTTCTCCTAGTTACCATTAGACGAACCATCATTTGCATATTAAAACAAAACATTTCAGAAAACTTGAACAACGAAATATTGTCCTGATGTGAGTAATCAGCTGGGGAAGTTTCATGGTGATATCTATGAGTGTATTTTATTCACCTGTCTTCTCTTGATGAACTACACACATTGTCCTCCACTCTAATTAGTCTGTTATGTCCCAATAGGACAACGTCCCCCAAACAGAAAAGCCTGAGGGGTCGACAGATACCTTGAAGACATAAAAAAGAAATGTCTCACGTAAGCCAAGATCTGTCTCGTCTTTAAACCTGGACAAATAGTCCGACGCACAAACCTCAACTCAACTAAATGATTTTGCTTTAAGGTCCACTTCTTCATCGACGTGTGCAGCGCAAGAACATGGAATGTGATTATAAGAAAAAAGCTCGTACTGTAAGTGATACATTTATCAAACTAATATTGAAATTCATTTTCAAATGAATCAAAATGAAAAGCGTTTGAAAGCTTCATGTTTCATGGTATTTATGGTTCCAGATATCTTCGTATATTACTTGGTGGCTGACTGTTTTGCATTTGGTTTGCTATAAAATCCCTGAACTATTTGTCTGCTGAACAAATTAAAGCAATTTTAGGTCTGAAATCATCACACACAGCAGTGTGTTCTCTGAGTGTCCACTAGGGGGCAGTGGAGGGATTTCATGCTGAGCCGGCTGCAGAGGTTGTTAGCCGGTCGGCTAACATTCATATCATGATTTTCTTCATATAAATAAAATAACTTCGGAGAAAAGAAGCACTTGGGAGCCTCAAACATAGATGGTTCCCACCAGTACGGATTTGTCTACACGCTGCATTCATATACAATATTATATTCCAGCTTTCCTTCGGGGCTGAACTGTGAGTCGTTACGTGTAATCGTGTTCTTCTTCACGGCAGCAAATGTGATGCTTCCTGGGAGGGAGACGGAGGAGGAGGAGGCGACGCCGGCTGGATCTCCCACAGTGCAACGCCACCACGTGTGACCAATCTGTGACAGGCCGCCCTCCCACAGGAACCCTGGTCCCGGCGCAGGATTGGTGGATGTGATGCGTCAGGAAGAAGTGACAGAGTGAGGGATGAAGCCCTCGTTTCCACTGCGGCCTGAAAACTGACTGATGCAGAGCTAACTGTATTTGTAAGATGTTTGAAGCGAGCGGTAAAGCGGTTTCAACACTATGAAGACGCAGCACTCTGAAGATATTGTTTGCCATTTGTGTATTAGACGCCGTATCATGTTATAACAGCATTTATAATACACTCAAGGCTTTCTGATGCAATACAACAGCAGACTTTTGGAACACAATAAAAGCCGATCCTGTTGATGTTACTTTACTTTCTCTAAAAGGTTCTGATTTGGGGATTTAAAGGTCAAAGGTGTCGAGTAGGTCGGGCTTATTTTACTTAGATGTCTGGGTCACAATAAACTGTAGTTTCAGGACCTGCTTCACACTAAATACATATTCAAATGTTGGTGAAACCAGGCAGCAACTTTAACACAGGAAGTCGATGCTTCACGTGTTAAAGCTGCATTCTCTCTAGTGTCCACCAGGGGGCGACTCCTCTGGTTGTATAGAAGTCTATAGAAAATGACTCTACTTCTCTCTTGATTTATTCCCTCAGTAAACATTGTAAACATGAGTTTATGTCTCAATCTCTAGTTTCAAGTCTTCTTCAATACAGCATGATGTTCATTTAGTACATTATGGTCCATTTAGAGTCACACAGACCATAAAGCAGGGGATGCTTTAGGGCGGGGCTACAGTGATTGACAGGTCGACACCACGGCGTTGTCTGGTCTGGCAGTTGTCTGTGTTTTTGTCTTTAAACTTAAACCCTGTGTTTTCATGTCATGGAAGTTAATTGTAACATTTTGGTCGCCTAAATTGCAAAAACCAAGACGGCAATGACCAAAAACAAAAATGGCGACAGACAAACTGCTGAACTGAGGGCTTAAAAAGTTCACAAACCAAAGGGCGACGTCCCCGTGAATACGTCCACTTCTGATGGTTGAAACAAAAGTTACACCAAATCCATCTTGACCTCTTGATGTCTTTTGACATTTTGACCTCACGGAGGAACTCAAACAACCTGATCAGCTTATGAAGCTGGAAGGAAGTTGAAATTCATTAGAATTGATGAGGTAATGTGACATGAAAGCAGGTAACCGATAAGCAACGAGAAACACAGTCCCGATTTAACCCTCATCATCATTCCACCGCCCACCTTCACCACCGTCACCGCCCCCACACCCATTCTCCTCCTGCTCTCCCCTGGTAGTCATGGAGACAAATGGTTTGTGTATAACAGAAGCGATGCATGAGACGGACAATCAATCAACGATGAATGACGGACAAAAGACTCAGCGTCACTGCTGAGGCAGGAGATGGTGCGTTAAAGTTTAAAGGAGCTGATCAGACTCAGGTCTGAGGACAAACTTCTTGTATCTTCACGTTCCAAGGGAGCAAAGTTATTATTGGAAGTGGCTGTTTATCACCAAGATGAAATACTGGTATGTTTGTAACTGAGTGTTCAGGATAAAGTAGACGTTCACACTCTACGCTCCCCTCCAACGTCATGCTTTGGACGTGTTCGTTACAGGCATTGTGTCTTTTCAAAATAAACTTCCGTCTTTACAGGAAGTTACGTTCAGGCAACACATCCACTTAATCAGGTTTAGGACAAGAGCACGGTTGACTCATGTGACTACAAATTACACGCTTTGATGTTGAGCACATTTCCACTCAGGTATATTTTGAAGTTACGGTAATTTCAGTCGTTCCATGATAATGATCACATAATAACTGCTCACACAGTAAACGCTGGTTTGCTGCAGTGCTAATGAGGATCTATCAAGAAATAAATTGCAGACACACACACACACACACACACACACACATTATAGGCTCAAGTCGATTTCGCTGATGTGTCGAATTCACATCCAGCCGACGTGAGCGTTCGTATGAAGTCTTGAAGTCTAATATTCCATTCGTATTACTGCTGTTCGTCTGGACCAACTCTCTTTAGCTGCTAAATGCTCCACGATGTTCATCAGCTGCTCTCTGTTCATGTAAAGTGGATTCATCAAAGCTTTTCATGCTGAAAACAGCCGTCCCTCCTGCAGGAAACAAGGTTTATAAAAGCAGTGAGACGGACCCATGAGGGGAACAATGAGCTGAAAGACGACACAGCTACGATCCACTAGATCCACTGTCAGAATAAAAACACTGACAAGTGCAGCGTGAACGGCGAAGGATGATGCAAGTCAGCCTTCTGGTTCATTTACATGGAACACATTCTATGAAACACAAGAGTTACATAACATCCCCACAGATGCATGTTGTTGTATTCCCATTAACTCTGAGTCATGTCATGTTAGTTTCAGGTGCTGTTGCAGCTCATACTTCCCACTGAGGCACTGTGAATGTGTGTGTGTGTGTGTGGGGGGGGGGGGGGGGGGGGGTGAGAGAGCGACCGTTGCTATGGCACCAAAACTCAGCTGTTCGTCGGGGGTTTGAGCTGAACCAGGTTCAAAACGCCTGCTTGCGCTTTTGCAAAACTGTCCGGATGACACGGACCTCTGGAATACTTTGACGTTTGAATACTTTGACAACACTTTGGCACATTGCGCTACATGACATGTCACTGGTGGCTGTAATTCACTGCATGTAACTCTGAATAATAATGAGGGCGGCAGACGGAGAAGCGGAGGGGGAATAATATCTGAACGTAGCAGGCGCCAAAGGCGATGCGAGGAACAAGAGAATGTGTGGGGGCAAAGAGGGCAGGATATGAAGGGGGGAGGAAAGACGTGGAATATAGACAATGAGGAGTGGAGAGAGGAATTAGATTAGAAGAAAGGCAAAGGAGAAAGTGCAGAAGAGATATTAAAGAAAACGTGGAGATAAAATTGGGTAGAGAGGATGAAAAGCTTAGAGGAGCGAAGAGGTTAGATTGGAGGGAAGCAAGAATGCTGTTTGAGGAGAGAACAAGGACAAAGAAGAGTTCGAGGAAGTGGAGAGGATGTGACCAATTGTTGGACGGGGAATGTTAAATAAAGAAAATACATTTGTATCTCTTTGAAAAGCCCTCTATCTGGAGAACGGGGCACTCAGAGAGGATGACGGGAGTTTTCAGCTACACTCAAATTATTTTAATTTTGTTGTAATGCAACAATGGTGATCAGGCCACACACACACACACACACACAGTCAGACACTGAACTGACACATGATATTATCTGATGGCATGGCCGCACACCCACACAGCGGCCTAATTAAGAGCACACGCAGCAGCACAACGCCAGCCTGCCTCATTCAGTGGCAACCGCTTTTTATTGACATTTGCACTGTTCCAGTAGTTCAGTTGGCTCCTAATGATGCCGTTTTTCAAGCAGTTCGCTCGGTCGAAGTTAACAAGCGGGCAGAGTGCCCACTCTCTTTAGTGATTGTTGGACTTGGTGAAAAAATATTAACATGCACACACAAATAAAAGAGATACAAACAAAAAAACAACAACTACAGAGACAGAAAACAACTACAAAGAGACAGAAAACAACTACAAAGAGACTCAAAACAACTACAAAGAGACGCAAAACAACTACGAAGAGACTCAAAACAACTACAAAGAGACTCAAAACAACTACAGAGACAGAAAACAACTACAAAGAGACAGAAAACAACTACAAAGAGACTCAAAACAACTACAAAGAGACGCAAAACAACTACGAAGAGATGCAAAACAACTACAAAGAGACGCAAAACAACTACGAAGAGATGCAAAACAACTACAAAGAGACGCAAAACAACTACAAAGAGACGCAAAACAACTACAAAGAGACACAAAACAACTACAAAGAGACTCAAAACAACTACAGAGACATAAAACAACTACAAAGAGACGCAAAACAACTACAAAGAGACACAAAACAACTACAAAGAGACTCAAACCAACTACAAAGAGACTCAAAACAACTACAAAGAGACTCAAAACAACTACAAAGAGACGCAACACAACTACAAAGAGACTCAAAACAACTACAAAGAGACTCAAAACAACTACAAAGAGACTCAAAACAACTACAAAGAGATGCAAAACAACTACAAAGAGACACAAAACAACTACAAAGAGATGCAAAACAACTACAAAGAGACACAAAACAACTACAAAGAGACACAAACCAACTACAAAGAGACTCAAACCAACTACAAAGAGACTCAAAACAACTACAAAGAGACTCAAAACAACTACAAAGAGACGCAACACAACTACAAAGAGACGCAAAACAACTACAAAGAGACGCAAACCAACTACAAAGAGACACAAAACAACTACAAAGACACTCAAAAAAACTACAACTAGATGTAAAACAACTACAATGAGATGTAAAACAACTACAAAGAGACTCAAAACAACTACAAAGAGACACAAACCAACTACAAAGAGACTCAAACCAACTACAAAGAGACTCAAACCAACTACAAAGAGACTCAAAACAACTACAAAGAGACACAAAACAACTACAAAGAGACACAAAACAACTACAAAGAGACTCAAAACAACTACAAAGAGACACAAAACAACTACAAAGAGACACAAAACAACTACAAAGAGACTCAAAACAACTACAAAGAGACACAAAACAACTACAAAGAGACACAAAACAACTACAAAGAGACACAAAGCAACTACAAAGACACTCAAAACAACTACAAAGAGACTCAAAACAACTACAAAGAGACACAAAACAACTACAAAGAGACGCAAAACAACTGTAAAGTATGTGTCTTCCTCCTATGTAGGGGGGTGGGGCTTTTTGCATTTCTATGTCCATTGTGTCATAATCCGCCCATACATAATGAAATGGTTAAAATACTCACTACGGCCAAAAGTATGTGGACATGGAGGTCCCTACACTTTCAGCCACATAGTAAACTTTGATTCTCAAAGGAAAAGCTCCCAAATCGTCCAAAAAGCGAATTAAATCAGACTAAAACACTTTATGGTTCTGGAAAGGGAATGCACAAAACCAGCTCCATGAAGAATAACTAGACTGGCCTGATTAGAGCCCTGATCCAAACCCCATCCAAAAACCCCAATAGTCTGAAAAGTGTCAGATTTGTCCAACAACCCAAAAGCAAACTCTCTGTTCAGCAAACAGAAGCACATGGCTAATTATTAAACAGAATGACATCATCGGACCTTCTCTGCCACTAGTCCTTACCCTGATATTCTTACCCTAAACCCGACCAGTCTCACTCCTCATGCCTAAACCTCACCAACCCAGCCAACGAAAGCATCGAGTAAGAAGAGGCAGAGTGCTGGATCATGCATTTGCCAGTAGGGAAAGAATTGGGAAGGTCCGATGATGTCATTCTGCATAATAATTAGCCATGTGCTTCTGTTTTCTTTTGCAGGGAAAGTGTGTATTTTAACGGGCTGTCGGACAAATGAGCTTTTGGTCCAAAGGGAAATTTTTCGGATTTTTCTTCATTTTGGAATAACATCAACACCGGCGTTGACCCTCACTAATGCTCGTGTAGTTGAATGGGAGCAAATCCCTGCAGCCAGGTGAAAGGCGTGTTAGAGCCGCAGATTCAAGCCTTTGGTTTTGGAATTACATGTTCGAGCCTCACTGGGTTGAGTCATCTCTGGTTGTGTTGTGTCCAACAATCCATCTTATATTTGTAATTTGTTTTTGATGCACCACTCTTTCTTCTGTCCTTCATCTCCTCCTACCTCAGTTACTGATTTCCTACATAATCCAGAACGCTGGGCCGATCAGAAAACAGGCATCAACTTGTTGGATTCAGCTCCTGGCTCCATGTGTAGGTGGAGAGTGCAACAGCGATAAAGATAGTAAGAGCAAGGGAGCGAGTTCCTCCACTCGAAAAACAAGAGCGAGTCCACAGCATGTCTAGTGGCTGCTGGTTGTTCTGCTGTCGAGGCTCTCGTCAGTAGAAATACATCTGCTGTTTGTGTCTCTTTTGCAACAGATTTCTCTGTGTGTGTTTGTTGGACGCTTTCTGCAGAAAGTCTGTGATTCTGAGAGACTTATTTTTAAACTGATGGATGACAGAATGACAGATTGGTTGGGTGTCAGGCTGACATGACCGTGCTGCAGAAAGCTGAATACTGTTATGATCATGGATACAGAAATATGAATAACCCACATGTGAACGTCATCTCTAGGCTACTTAACAGTTTCAATGCCGACTTTTCCTTTAAATCTATTAGTGATGTTTCAGAGAACAACCTCACTGGATGGTTGTTTTCTAAAAAGGTCCTACTTCCATGATGCAACAGAGAAGAGTATTGATCCTGAATCACGCGCCGCACTCAAATAGAACTAAAGCTGCACGTAACACTGACACGTGAGCTCAATCGAGGCCACGGCTGCAGAACCCAACACCCTGACCTCCCTTCTGCCCGGGCTCCCTTCCCCTTCGTCAAGCACTCCAGCCAATGAAGCGCTCCGCTGTGGAGTGGCAGTGGAGAAAAGTGGAGGACCCCGTGGGGCTGCCTTTCATAAACGCCTGCTGGATGAGCTTCTTTCGTAACTCGGGCGTAGCCTGATGGCAAAAAGCATTCTAGAAACTGTTCAGATCTGTATGTGTCGACTTTCTTGATCACCTTTGTTTTCTTGACCAAACATTCCTCTGTTGTGATTTTTAAATACCGAGAGGGTGAGGCAGCTATATGGTCCTCCCATGTCGAAACATTGGTAAACTATACAATTATTGAACATTCTTTGCATCGTGACTACGAGTGTGTGAATATTTTTCCTTTACACTTAAACCGAAACAAAACAAAGAAAGGGCAGAGAACCGCGCGGTTGGGTTTAGTAAAAAACATCAGGATTCAGCTTAAAATAAAATTATAGTAGAACGAAACAAAACATCTTGGTTATGTTTGAAGTACTACGTTTACACGCTGTTGTACTGCGGGTTTGACCCGTCCACGTCCTGCTCCTGCTGACTGCAGGCCCATTGCAAACATGTTTGAGATGCGTCTACCGCCAACGTAATCTACGACAAAACATAAACCACAAAGGTTGTATGGTAACGTAAGTTTTAGGAGAAAATGATAATAATAATAATACTAACAGCATTATTTGTTGCTTTACTTTGCAACAGAAAATCTGTGAAATAATTTGAAATTCTCTCTTTAGTAAATGAAAGTCTTCCTAGATGCTCTCTTTCAACAGTCGATGTTTCGCAGATGACACCGTGTACTATATGTGTGAACACATCCGATCACAGGCGAGCAGCTACATGACGAACATTTACAACCCGTCTCCTACAAAACCACCTTCACATACAACTCAATTGCACTCTCAATTACGAAGGACACATATTTTCTTCTGGATTACGTTCACAGCTTTAACGACATCAACTGAAAACAAAAAATGCTTCAAAACTCCTTCATCAGGTTGAGTGTGAAACATCACGCTTTGGCTTAAAATGAAGACGAAATTGAAACAAAACGAGGTGGTTATGTTTCGGCATCGGAAGGATACAGGCAGCAGCAGCACCAGGACCTCCTCCCGACTGGACTCATTTGCGTTAAAAGCAAACAGATCCACAACTAACAACATCCCTAAACGAACGTAATTCACAACACTGTTACGTCATCTTTCGGGGACAGAGCTGCGGACTGTTTTATCTACTGAGGGTCTGAAACGAGAGAGTGATGATTCTATCGTCTTATTGATGCTTTAGTTTGCTACAGTCTTGTAAATCATCTCGCCTCTCTGAAGGCTGCTCCTCCTACGATCTCTCTTATAAAGAGAAAACATGGAGAACAATTCTGCTAAAGAACTGCGGCTAAAGTTCCCAAAAGTTATTGTTTTTAAACGTCGAGTTTAAAATCGTGTGAAGAACTTCTGTGGAAGGACGAGCTGCTCAATGGCGGGCGCGGTGCTGACTCGTGGTTCCGCTCTGAGCGCCGGTGAAGTGAAACACGTCTCACGTTGGCCGGAGAGACGTCGGCCATCCGCTCGCTGCTGCTGACCATTTTACACTGTTGCCATGGTAACATGGTAACGTGCTGCTACCAAATATAATGTGTTCTTTCTGTTCTGAAATAGATCTTCCATAACCGCGTACATGCACACCACAGTGGAGGAGAGCGCTTCTTTCTTTTGCCTCTACCTGAAACGGACTCTGGCTGTTGTAGTTCTTCACGTCTTTGTCGGCTCCACGAACAAGCAGCACTCTGGCACAGTTATCCTGAGGAGAGACGGAGAAGAGAGGACAACACATGAACAACACGGGCTGAGACAATGTGTACGAACAGCCGGAATCCTTCAGGTGATCCTACTTTGTTGGAGGAAAAAGGCCGACGAGCTTCGTCGGCAGAATTCTCCAAAAGCAAAAGAAGTCAGAGGAGCAGGAAGTGATCGGTGTAACGGTCCCAGCACCGACACGGGGAAGAGAAGCACAGAACATCTACTACCTACATCAGGAACGCAGCTTCATCCGCTGTTAAGTGTGTGTCTACTCCTCCACTCACAGAGAGAGAGGGAGTGAGGGCGAGAGGGATAGATGGAGAGGACAGAGGAAGAGAGAGAGAACAGCGGGATGCAGAGTGCTGAGGGGTTTGAATCTACTGCACAAATCGCCCACAAAGTGCTCCACCACGCATGCACCGTGCACACACACGCACGCACACACACACACGCACACGAATATAAATACTAGAGTTAAAAAAGAAAGCACACAGAGACTGACACACAAGCACAATCTGCACGAATACGAATGTTTCCTGCGATTTAGAAACATCTTATTTTCGGACGTGCCGCGCGTTGTTATTTTTACTGGTGGACGTCTCCATCTGGAGCGCAGCCATCGCCGCCGCAGTTCCTCTCCAAATAACACATTTACAATGGAAATGTGTGACACGCGTCAGAGCCCGAGCCGAGGCATTTGTGCAGCGTTTCAGAAGATAATGAGAAGCAGAGCAGCAGCTGCACGGAGGTCCAGGATGTAGCAGCTACACAGTCATCACTGAGGGAAGATACAGGGGAGGCTTCTCACATTCTCTCGCCAGAAGTTTGTGCTTTTTGGGTTGTTTTTTATGCAACATTCTGCTCTGGAACCTGCTCAGAGTCCTCCATCTATCGAGGAGCAGTGAGGATAGAGCCGGACTCATGAAGTACAGTATCAGAGAGGAATCCGGGTTACATCAGCCCCTCTGTGTCATCGCCTTCACAGCTTCAGATGATGAGACCTTGAAGGATATTCTGCATTTGTTTCGTGACAAAGTCACGTTCCCATGCAGCTGAACTCGACTCTCGATTGCTTTTCCAGAGAAACATCATTTGTCCTGGATTATGGTCGCAGGTTGAAACACGTGGGTAACATTTCAAAACAAAACTGAAAAAGGCTCCAAAACTTTGTTAGGTTTAATAAAACGCATAATTTTTTATTTGTATGGTTGTATGGGAACGTCATATTAGGACACAAGGCCGTTTATTATCATCGGCCGCATGAAAAGACTCCAACCAACAATGAATGTATCTGCAAGCGAACACTGAAAGTAGTCCAACAGTCAACAGATGCATTCTCTACAAACAGGGAACAGCTGGCTTAGAGTCTCAAAGAGAAGAACAACATACTGTCGTGAGGTAGATTTATTTGACTTCAGAAGAAAGAAGGTTTGCAGCTAAGAGCTGCAGACAGGAAGTAAGAAAGTATCACAAGAACACAATGATGGCGGCCTCATCCCTTGAGACGCTGTTCCTACATTGGATGGACCTTTGCGGGCTCCATGGCTCCACACACAAGCAGGTGATTCCTCAGTGACGCAGCAATAATTATCCTTCTTAAGTGGAACTCAACGCTTGCTCTGATTCAGACACCAGTGGCTCATGCGTTTGGTTCAGAGCCGTCGTTCTCTGTGTAGCTCTAAGGTCCGTGTGTTGGTCTCAGATGAGGGGCTGTACGAGCACGGCTCAGAGGGTTCTGACCCTCCACAGAGGGCTCACTCACAGGTCCTCAGGCTGCTTCATCTAGTCAGTGCACATTCCGCTGACGGTCAAGGCTGTGAGTTATTCTATTTATTGTTATTGTCAGTACATGAAAAGACCAAAACTGAGTGATAATCCATCGCACTTCCTGTCTGTGTCATCGAAGACATACATCTTTAAAAATGGTTCTTTTTTTTTAAGCTCAATCATTTCTAAAAACAGCTGCTCACTGTAGTTTTGATCAACAAACAGGAGGAGATAGTGACTTTGTTGGGGACTATTTTCAGCGGTGGATTATTCCACAGCTGGTGGCAGCTGATGGTGCTTCTACAAAGGAATGATTTGTAACTGTGTAAAGAATTTACCATAAATCATAAAGCATGTTTAAGATGAAAAGTAGAGGATCCTGTCAGCGCGGCGTTAGAGCATCAAACACACGAGCAGGATAAACATGCAAGGAACCGCGCACAGGACCGTCCCACGGGAAGAGGAACAGAGACCCGGCAGAGTTCAGACTGAACCGGGTCTGAGATCCGTGCTGAGTCAGCAACACCAGCAAACATGAGTGATGGACTCACAAAGCATTAAGAACGTGGAAATTCTGTGTTTATTGTCCCAAATGACTGACGACACTCATCTTCTTTGTATAGATAGACAGATGGACGGATGGATGGATAGATGGATAGATAGATAGATAGCGATGTACTTTATTCATCCCCAGGGGGAAATGTGTATGTTACAGCAGCAAGACACACCAATTAGCAAAGTAGCAGAGTAACCAAAAATATTAAGTATTAAAAAATGCACAATAGAATAACAGAGTAGGACAAATTATATATCAGAATATAGAATATATAAGATAAAACAACTAAAATGCACAGTATATACAATGAAATAGAGTAGTGTAAAATTAACTGACTGGTGAAAAACAGTAGTGCAAAAGTCAACCCCAGCAACCAACAGTGAGCAGTGAGTAGTGAGTAGATGATCTGTATCAGTGAGTAGTTATGTAGATGATCTGTAGCAGTGAGTAGTTATGTAGATGATCTGTAGCAGTGAGTAGTTATGTAGATGATCTGTAGCAGTGAGTA
>NC_136635.1:32444564-32462064 GCF_949748355.1 Melanostigma gelatinosum
CTTCGTCCGGCTCATCAATTTCATAAATAAAGATGTATGTTGAGGTTCTCTCCTGCAGTCGACTCACATTAGACTTCTGACCAACACCACAGGCCACCTGAAGGAGAACCCAGACTCTTCTATGGGTGACCGAGGCTAAGTGGAGAGCAGGGCCGTCCTTTCATCAGAGGTGGTTCGATCCCCGGCTCCGCATGTCGATGTGTCCTTGAGCAAGGCACTTCACCCCAAAAGTGCTCCCGCAGTGTGCCCACGGCGTGCAGAGAGATAGATAGTCCCTCTGGATGAAAGCATCTGCTGAATGTCATTACGTAACGTAGTATAACGTAACGTAGTATAACGTAACGTAATGTAATGTAACGTAACGTAACGTAGTATAACGTAACATAACGTAATGTAACATAACGTAATGTACCGTTACGTAACGTAATGTAACGTAGTACAACGTAACGTAATGTAACGTAGTACAACGTAACGTAACGTAATGTAGTATAATGTAACATAACTTAACGTAATGTAACGTTACGTAACGTAATGTAACGTACCGTAATGTAACGTAACGTAATGTAACGTAACGTAACGTAATGTAATGTAGTGTAACGTAGCGTAACGTATTGTAGTGTAACGTAGTGTAACGTAGCGTAGCGTTACATAATCTGGCGTACCGTAATGTAACGTTGTGTAACGTTACGTAGTGTAACGTTACGTAATGTAACGTAATGTAATGTAAAGCAACGTAACGTAACGGAACGTGATGTACCGTTACGTAACATAATGTACCGTTGCGTAATGTAACGTATCGTAATGTACCGTATTGTAACGTAATGTAACGTACCGTAACGTAACGTAACGTAACGTAACGTAACGTAACGTAATGTAATGTAATGTAACGTAACGTGATGTAACGTAGTGTACCGTAACGGAACGTGATGTACCGTTACGTAACATAATGTACCGTTGCGTAATGTAACGTATCGTTATGTACCGTATTGTAACGTAATGTAACGTAGTGTAACGTAACGCAATGTAACGTAACGTAATGTAACGTAACGTAATGTAACGTAACGTAATGTAGTATAACGTAACGTAACGCTGTGTAACGTTACGTAATGTAACGTAACGTAATGTAACGTAGCGTAGTGTAACGCTACGTAATGTAACGTAACATAACGTGATGTAATGCAACGTAACATAACGTGATGTAATGTAACGTAACGTAATGTAATGTAACGTAATGTAACGTAATGTTGTGTAATGTAACGTAGTATAACGTAACGTAACGTAACGTAGTGTAGTGTAGTGTGATGTAGTGTGTTGTTGTGTAATGTAACGTAACGTAATGTAATGTGACGTAATGTAACGTAACGTAACGTAACGTAACGTAATGTAATGTAACGTAACATAGTGTAATATAGTGTAATGTTGTGTAATGTAACGTAACGTAATGTAATGTAACGGAATGTAATGTGACGTAATGTAATGTAACCTGGTGTAATGTAGTGTAATGTAACGTAATGTAACGTAACGTGGTGTAATGTAGTGTAATGTAACGTAATGTAACGTAACGTAATGTAGTGTAATGTAACGTAACGTAACGTAGTGTAATGTAACGTAATGTAACATAACGTAACGTAATGTAGTGTAATGTAACGTAATGTAATGTAACGTAATGTAACGTAACGTAACGTAACGTAACGTAGTATAACGTAACGTAATGTAACGTAGCGCAGTGTAATGTAGTGTAATGTAGTGTGATGTAACGTCACGTAATGTAACGTCACGTAATGTAATGTAACGTAACGTAATGTAATGTAATGTAACGTAATGTAATGTAATGTTTTATTCTTTGCTTCGTTGTGCCGATCGTCTTTATTCTTCTTCTCCTTGGGAAGCGTTCCCGTCAGATGGAACATCGTAGACACGGGAACTTCTCCCCAATGATTGGACGTTCTGTGCAAATGCTGCTCAACCAATATGAGCCCAATCGGCCTGATGGGCTCATAAAATACAAGGTTGTGAATGAGTCGTAACGCCGACGCTGTAAGTCTGATTTGTACAAAGCTTGGTACAGACTTTCACCTCCTTTCACTTTAGTGCTGAACTTTATGAGGCTCATTATTGGACCAAGCTTATTAAAAGTGTAATAAAGCTTCTTGACATCACATTGTGTTCTTTTGACGATGTTGACGAATGAACTTTAAGTAGGCGTGGCTCAGCACATCAACAGACCGACCTCCACCACCGTTGAATATGTCCGCAATAGAAGCTGAGATCTGTCCTCCAGGGGGAGCTAAAGATACGTTTCACAACAATGTTCAACCACGTCAGTCCGTATACGAAGTGGACGTAGTCACGGTGACGCCACCCATTGGTTTGTGGACTCGAATTTGGCGAATTTACGGTTGTCGCCATGTTTGTTTTTTTTGGCAACCAGAGGAGTCGCCCCCTGCTGGTTAGTACAGAGAATGCAGGTTCTAAGATTCTTCCGCGCTGGTTTCCGACCTGGTAAAACTATTTTGATATTTTGGTTTGGAGCTTGTGGTCAACATCAGATATGGTGTCAGTCATACAGGAAATAAAGGCATCAGCAGGAACGCATCCATCTTTCTCAACACCATGAAGATGTAATAACACTATGAAGATGTAATCACACCATGAAGATGTACTAACAGTATGAAGATGTACTAACAGTATGAAGATGTACTAACAGTATGAAGATGTAATAACACTTTGAAGATGTAATAACACTATGAAGATGCACTAACAGTATGAAGATGTAATAACACTATGAAGATGTACGAACCGTATGAAGATGTAATAACACTATGAAGATGTACTAACAGTATGTAGATGTAATAACACTATGAAGATGTAATAACACTATGAAGATGTACTAACAGTATGAAGATGTAATAACACTATGAAGATGTACGAACAGTATGAAGATGTAATAACACTATGAAGATGTAATAACACTATGAAGATGTACTAACAGTATGAAGATGTACTAACAGTATGAAGATGTAATAACACTATGAAGATGTACTGACAGTATGAAGATGTAATAACACTATGAAGATGTAATAACACTATGAAGATGTACTAACAGTATGAAGATGTAATAACACTATGAAGATGTACGAACAGTATGAAGATGTAATAACACTATGAAGATGTACTAACAGTATGTAGATGTAATAACACTATGAAGATGTACTAACAGTATGAAGATGTAATAACACTATGAAGATGTACTAACAGTATGTAGATGTAATAACACTATGAAGATGTACTAACAGTATGTAGATGTAATAACACTATGAAGATGTACGAACAGTATGAAGATGTAATAACACTATGAAGATGTACTAACAGTATGTAGATGTAATAACACTATGAAGATGTAATAACACTATGAAGATGTACTAACAGTATGAAGATGTAATAACACTATGAAGATGTACGAACACTATGAAGATGTAATAACACTATGAAGATGTAATAACACTATGAAGATGTAATAACACTATGAAGATGTACTAACACTATGAAGATGTACTAACAGTATGAAGATGTAATAACACTATGAAGATGTACTGACAGTATGAAGATGTAATAACACTATGAAGATGTACTAACAGTATGAAGATGTAATAACACTATGAAGATGTAATAACACTATGAAGATGTAATAACACTATGAAGATGTACTAACAGTATGTAGATGTAATAACACTATGAAGATGTAATGACACTATGAAGATGTAATAACACTATGAAGATCTACTAACACTATGAAGATGTACTAACAGTATGAAGATGTAATAACACTATGAAGATCTAATAACACTATGAAGATGTACTAACAGTATGAAGATGTACTAACAGTATGAAGATGTAATAACACTTGTTAGATCCTGGGATACTTCTGGCCCGATACGGGGCTACTTACTGACTCAGCTCTCTATTAAAAGATTGTCGAGCTGGTGTTCTGGCGAGGGAACTCGCCTGGCTCCGCTAACTGCCGTTACTCCCGACGTCTACCCTGCTTCCTCCGGTCTGAGCGCGCTCGGCCGAGAGACCAGTCCTGGCCCCGGGCGCTCCCACCAGTCGCGTCGGTTATGGCAGCTTCCCTCTTATGGATCCGTGCTCTTGGTAAATGCCAGGTTAGGTTTTAACGACTAGGATTACTTCTTTCTAAAACCGTAAGGGGTTGTTAAGTGGATTCGGTCTCTAGGATAATCTTTCAGAACTCAGTTGTTAGACATACAATGGATTTAACTTTTTACTGCCACGAGGAACTTTTTACTACTTGAGCAAATAAATGCACTTGAGAAATTTACTTTAAATGCAGATCAGATATTTATTGCAGGTTATATTTAGTTAGTTTGCAAGGGTTAAAGCTACAGCTCACATAAAATGTCACTACACTTGATTCGTTACGTTAATTTTCTTCTCAGGTTATACTCATTAGTTTTAGATGCCGAGAAGGCTCGGTTGGAGCTGGATGTTCAATGGTGCGATGAAAAGGTTATTTTGGAGTTGTTAGGAGCGAAGGTCCGGCCGGACCCTCAGTCCTCCTGCTCTCGCAGCGAAGTCCGTTCAACAGTCCTCAAAACTCAGTACAAAGTCTTTCTAGGGCTGCTGCGTCTTCTCCGTTGTCCAGTTGTTAAGAATCGAGCAGTGGGGAGAGGAAACCTCCGTCTTTAAATCTTATTGTCCACGAACAGCGGTCTTCTTTCCGTGAACAGAGACGAAGTCCTCAATACTTCAGTTGCAATCGTCCGTATCTCCTCATCGGCGCACTTGGACGGCGCCCGTGTCGAAATCCCAGTGTGTTGCCTGCAAATGTCTCCTTTTATCCATCATTCGGGCTTTGTCGGCCCCCCTTGTTCAATACATGATCTCATCCCCCCTCCCTCTGGAGAGGGCGTTGGGTTCTGAACATGTCCGGACAAGTCCAGGCTTCATCCTGTATTATGCCTCTATGACTCATCTCTTGCGACAGTCTTTTCCTAACCCCACCCATAACATCTGTTCCTAATTTCTGCCAACTCATCCTGACAAAACACTTCTATCGCAGCTCCGGTCACACAGAACATTAGTTAAACACTTATTACAATTGTTAAATCACTCTATGCATTAAACATTCGTTACATATTGATTAAACATTTCGTTATATAATTCGTACACTTTATCTCTTGATTACACTTTATTCTGAGTATATGCTTTGTGCTTTTATATCCTGACTCTCCCTTGAATGTGCCAGCATGTTACCGAGGCAGCTCTGTGGGCTCAATTCTTCTTGACACACTATGAAGATGTAATAACACTATGAAGATCTACTAACACGATGAAGATGTACTAACAGTATGTAGATGTAATAACACTATGAAGATGTAATAACACTATGAAGATGTAATAACACTATGAAGATGTACTAACAGTATGAAGATGTACTAACAGTATGTAGATGTAATAACACTATGAAGATGTAATAACACTATGAAGATCTACTAACACTATGAAGATGTAATAACACTATGAAGATGTACTAACAGTATGAAGATGTAATAACACGATGAAGATGTACTAACAGTATAAAGATGTAATAACACTATGAAGATGTACTAACAGTATGAAGATGTAATAACACGATGAAGATGTACTAACAGTATAAAGATGTAATAACACTATGAAGATGTACTAACAGTATGAAGATGTACGAACATTATGAAGATGTAATAACACTATGAAGATGTAATAACACTATGAAGATCTACTAACACGATGAAGATGTACTAACAGTATGTAGATGTAATAACACTATGAAGATGTACTAACACTATGAAGATCTACTAACACGATGAAGATGTACTAACAGTATGTAGATGTAATAACACTATGAAGATGTAATAACACTATGAAGATCTACTAACACGATGAAGATGTAATAACACTATGAAGATGTACTAACACTATGAAGATGTACTGACACTATGAAGATGTACTAACAGTATGTAGATGTACTAACACTATGAAGATGTACTAACAGTATGAAGATGTACTAACAGTATGTAGATGTAATAACACTATGAAGATGTAATAACACTATGAAGATCTACTAACACGATGAAGATGTAATAACACTATGAAGATGTACTAACACTATGAAGATGTACTGACACTATGAAGATGTACTAACAGTATGTAGATGTACTAACACTATGAAGATGTACTAACAGTATGAAGATGTACTAACAGTATGTAGATGTATAACACTATGAATATGTAATAGTATGAATATGTACTAACAGTATGAAGATGTACTAACAGTATGTAGATGTAATAACACTATGAATATGTAATAGTATGTTGATGTACTAACAGTATGTAGATGTAATAACACTATGAAGATGTACTAACAGTATGTAGATGTACTAACAGTATGTAGATGTACTAACACTATGAAGATGTACTAACAGTATGAAGATGTACTAACAGTATGTAGATGTAATAACACTATGAATATGTAATAGTATGAAGATGTACTAACAGTATGAAGATGTACTAACAGTATGTAGATTTAATAACACTATGAATATGTAATAGTATGAAGATGTACTAACAGTATGAAGATGTACTAACAGTATGTAGATGTAATAACACTATGAAGATGTACTAACAGTATGTAGATGTAGATGTAACATATTAAATTGGGCCGAGTGTTGAAAATATAACTTGCTGCATTTTGATGATGACTGAAAGATGACAGCAATATAAAGGAGCATGAAGAGTTATGAAAAACAAAAGCAAACGGTAAACGTATTACCCATCAGTAATAGTCAGCTAGAACACTGCCATGAGGATCGGTCTTAACAGTTTAAACTGAAATATTGCTTAACAAATAAAGCTACATATCAGCTCCCATCTTCATTATGTCTGATTATATTCATGGTATCCGAGCTGCTGGCTGATCTCAAGTCATATATTGTCACGTGTTTGGTGGTTGGTGGTTGAGGAAGTTGTCGAGGTGTTTGTTGTAAATGATTGGGGTTTGAAAGGAGACACTATTCCAAAACACCAATAATCTAAAGTCTCCAGCTAGACTGAGGGTCCGTTGGTCAAACAGTCCGTTACCCTGGAGACGGCGGAGGAGAGGCAGCAAACAGACCCACAGACACCGTGATCGAAGGTGTTACTGTTATAACGTGCAGCATTTGGTTTGTTTTTAGTGCTAACGCTTTCACTGTTTATGTTTTTACAACGTAAAGGACATTTGTATAACAAACAATAAATAAATGTATTATGAATAATAATATTATTATTATTATTACATCGTTCATTATTACGCAGAATTACGGCGATATCTTTTATGACATCAGTTCGACCGCACAGATGTTGGGCTGTGAAAGTCTTCATGAGGGCGGATGACTGATCGACAGCATCCTCGCGCTTCCATGCAGTTCTCTCTGTCGGGCCTCATGTGTGTCTCAGGCTTTGTGTGTTTGTACTCAGAGTTCTGCCTCACCACCAGTGTCACCGTCATGGTAGTTGGGATCGAAGCCTCTCTCCAACAGCTTCAGCACTTTGTCCACCTGACTGTGCTGGATGAGGTCCATGAACTTCCTCAGATTGGCCTGCGCAACCGGAGAAGAGAAGAAGAGTCATTACAGTGGGAAGAAAGAACAAACGGCGGTGGGTGTGAGAGAGAAAACAGCAGGTTCAGAGCTGCAGGAGGACTGAAATAGAAGTGGAGATAGAGGAAGGTGTCCAGGGTCAAACACAACTGAGCGTGAAAAGGGGAAGCGTTTAGGACGACGGTGTGACAGCGAGGGAGGTTCGCTGCTGAAGATGGAATGTGAAAGCAGGACGCACAGGAAGGGGAGATGACAGGATGGAGATTGTGGCCATTGTGGGGAGCGGAGTGGCTTCTCCTCGCTGCTCTGTTCCTGTCTGCTTTCTTTCCAGGCCGCATGATGAAAATAGATAAGAGAGCAGCTCCCCGAAGGAGAGCAGAAGATGAGCAGTGAAGAGAGAGATAGCACAGGAGGAAAGAAAGACAATGGGTAGCAAAATAACAGAACAGACTGAGGAGAGGAGGCAGAAGAATAAGTGAGGAGGAGAAAGCGGGACGTCCTCATCACATCACGCTGCCCCAGATATCTGAATCCAAGTGTTTCAGCAAATACACAGGCGCAGAGATTCACTTCTTATTCTCATCCTTGATTCCCCACCATGCACAGCGGCACTGCACTCATTCAGGACACTTCATCACAGCTCCCTCTTCTTGTAGAAACGGAGATATTATCTAAAATGGATCCGACTTCATGACGAATCCCGATCCTTCAGACCAGTTTGAGGTGCTCGGAGGACCACGTTGTTAAACGGGTTCCAGACTTCTGAATCTCAGAGCCAGACTTTGTCCGTCGCTGATAAACTCCGGACGAAACAACAGCCATCACGTCAGACCGACGCAACATTCAGATACAGAACTACACAGCTGCACATTGTAACAGCTGCTGTTCCCACGCAAAAGCAAAGAAAAACATCGGATCTGGAATTTTAAAGCCCAACGCATCAAAAATCCCTGAATCGGGAATCTGCTCATAAATTCATGGCTAGAAGTCTTTTAGAGTTATCAAAACCGACATTATTATTAAAATGCACTAGCTTCATGTTGAATGATGTCATTAGTTTGTTACGTACTAATTTAATGGCTAAATTATCTGCTTTAGGGCGGGGCTACACGGTGATTGACAGGTCTCTACGTCACTCCTCCTCAGTCCAGATATGGTCACTTCCTGTTCACTGGTTGCAAAAAACAAAGATGGCGACGGCCAAAACGTCAAAATTGAGGCTTCAAAACGTCCACAAACCAACGAGTGATGTCACGATGAGTACGTTCACTTCTTTTATAGTCTGTGAGGATATCGAGCGAGCGTTGTTGAAAGTTACATCGTGTAATAATGGGAGGGGTCAAACAAACACAGGACTTTCACCAAGGAAACCTCCGTTACGCTTGTTGTGTAACGTTACGTAAGAAAGTCCACTGAGGACGCTTGTTGTTTCCTTATGCTGGTGAACTTATTACATTACGGTGTAGACTGCAGGCCTGGTGAATCAGACTCCGGAGTGGCGTCCTCGCTCTCGGTCTGTCTCTCCCTCTTGGCTAAAAGCAGGTTGTGAGGCTGGCGACGGATTGGCTGGCTCAGTGAGAGCTTCAGCCAACCACAGAGCACCAGCCTGCACGGCAAACCGCTTCCAGCTCCAAAAGAAGATGGGTCGGGCCAAGAAATGAGGGAGAACGGACTCAGCGTTTCATTTAAATGTTTATCGTGGAAGATCCGCATTTTCTGGCTCGTAACGTTTTGTAAAGGTGTGAGTTATCATCTGTTCATTCTCCTTCCTCTTCCTCTCTTCAGGATCAGAGCAGCTGTCAGACGGTTTCCTAGTGTGCCGGTAACAAGAGAGCTGCCAGAGACGCTTACGCTTTGGCTGCTCTGCAGGACTACAGTAGGTCCGGGACGGCAGCCCAGAGCAAGCCTCACACAACGAGCAAGAGGCGAAAACGCTCCAGTTTACTGGAGAGTTTTACTTCAATGCATGTGTGAGGAACAAGAGCTGAGCGGGAGCGGCCGGCTGAAAACAGAGGCGCACATTCTGTCAGATCATGAGAGAGCAACAGAAACGCTCAAAATGATCCCGAACTGACAGGTAGACAAACACCCTGACAGTGAAGCTGCTAAACAAACAATGCAATCTCTGAGTTTTATCTAATTTTGGCAATATTTTTTGGTGTGAAGCAGTCTTTGGTGTTTTCACGCAGCACTTCCCGGAGTCCGGCCGCCATGGCGGTCAGACTGAGGTGGGCGGCGCTGTGACATCTTGTTCTTGTCTGTTCGACTCTTCATCTCTCTCGTTTGCCTCCGAGCTGGAAATGTTTCCCGCTATTTCAAAACAGAGTGGATTCGATAGCTGACCGGCGACCGCCCAGGGAGTCAGCTGCCGTTCTGAACGTCTTCATTTGCTGTTCAGATTATTTTGAACAGGTTTTTCCTCTATATTCTCACATCCATGCAATATAACCAGAAAATCACTGTGCACACAGGAGATGATGCACGCTATTTGTTTGAGTTGGAATAAACGTGTTGATTTTGCATGATTTGCATAAACACGTTCGCTCCCAGCCAACGCTCGCACTTTCATCATCTGCGGTTTGTTAGAGCCCCAAACACTGAACACAGACATGGCTGACATGTCGACTTATTGTTGGGCATTTTTCTCTTCTAAACGGCCAAACTCGTACCTTTGTGTGGAGTTTGGCGATCTGTTTCTCGTCCACATCGGGCTGCCTGTAGACTCTGCTCTTGTAGCGGAACTGTTGAGTGGAAAATACTAATTATTAGAAAAAGATGATAAAAGATGATAACCTTTCCTTCTCAGTCATGAGTTTCTACTTTACACCTCTGGGTGCATCTCCGGCAGGCGATCAAGACCTGTCCTCTTTATTAATGGCACATTTTATTACTTTCACGGTGTTTTGTTTTTGTCAGTATTTTAAATTGAAGGTGGATTATTTCACTTCGATGTCTCCTGGCTGGGCGACAGAAAGAATAACATTTGAATATCCTGTCAATGTTCTCATCCAATCACATCGGAGAAAGGAACTTCTCTCCAAGCATACAGTTCTTTGGGAGATCAGCCAATTTACCAAAGTGGGAATAACAGAGTTATCTGTGAGTTTAAGCTTAAAGCTGCTACGAGGAACTTTCATCTTGTGTTGGTTCTGTTGGTCCATGTGGACTAAAGCTGGAGTGTTTCTGAGCACCAGACCCTTTAGAAAACCTCTCATGTTACTGCAGCAGGGTCTGACAGTCTGCTCCTCTCAGTCCTGGTTCTGGTTCCCTCTGGGTCTGTCCACGGTGGACCGGTCTCTGCTGGAGGATCTGGGTCTGTCCACGGTAGACCGGTCTCTGCTGGAGGATCTGGGTCTGTCCACGGTGGACCGGTCTCTGCTGGAGGATCTGGGTCTGTCCACGGTGGACCGGTCTCTGCTGGAGGATCTGGGTCTGTCCACGGTGGACCGGTCTCTGCTGGAGGATCTGGGTCTGTCCACGGTGGACCGGTCTCTGCTGGAGTCTGAGCTGAAGGAGGTTCTGGTGAACCTGCATGAGTTCATCTGGTTTCACCAGAATCCGACCCGGTGGCTCCGATGACGAGCATCAAGAACAACTCTATAGAAACAGACCATCTGATAGAGGATCAGGACTACACTGAGACTGGTTCAGATAGAGGATCAGGACTACACTGAGACTGGTTCAGATAGAGGATCAGGACTACACTGAGACTGGTTCAGATAGAGGATCAGGACTACACTGAGACTGGTTCAGGACCAGTTAAAAGTTCCTCACAGTAATTTCAGGGAATATTTTGACTGAACTTACATCAGAATATAAATTGATAAACTGATACAAAAACATTGCTTGATCATTCTGGCCCAGTCCTCGTGTGGATTGACATATTACTCCTCCTACTTTGGTTTATGGAGCAACCAACATTAAATGGTCAATACATCAGACACTTGGAGTCATGAATTCACTGGCCAACAGTTTACCTCCAAAGACGGGACGCCCTTGCTGATTGGCTGGGGGAACTCTCCAAAGATGAGCTCTTCGTCCAGGAACTTGCCGTCCCTCCCGTCGCTGGCTGGCTGGAAAAGCCCGTAGTTGAGCACGTCTTTCAGGCTCTGATTAAGCGTACGCAAGATCCGTTGCTTGGCAACCCAAACCGTCGCGTCCGGGCTGAACCGCATGCATTTCTGTTTGGGTGAAGAGAGGAGGGGAAGGATGGAGAAGTAGACGTGATGAATGGAGTGTTTTCTGACAGTCAGGACAATCAACACAAATTAGATATTCATCTTAGAAAGCAACGTGAGACACTCGTGACCTGGACTTCCAACTTCTGATTGACGGATGCAAAGAAGAGACAGCGAATGTCTCCCGAATTAAAATAGTTCAGTCGCATCCAGATCAGTACTTTAATAACACAAACCCTTCGCAGCTCCTCCAAACAAACCGCGCAGCGATGACGCCAAGCTTTGTATTGTTATTGTGACTGAGCTGCATGAGGATGTAATCGACACGACCCCTTTTGCCACCCGGTCTTTTCCCAGCACCGGCTTCCCCGGAGTGAAAAAAAACACACAATGCTGGATTTCTGGCCCGGTCCGAATCAGAGGGGGTTACGGGCGCTGTGCCGCGGCATTCGGGGAAGCGTCTGTGAGTGTTTAGAGTTGGATGTGCTGCTCAGCCGGCGATAGCAGCCCTGCGTCTGTGATAACGGCTGAAGGGATGAGCAGCCTGTGAACTCTGCTTACCCATAATCCTCTCGCCTGGCGAGGAGCGAGCGGAGAGGAGGGGAGGAGGAGAGGAGGGGAGGAGGGGAGGAGGGGAGGAGGGGAAGGAAGGGAAGGAAAAGATGAAGGGTCGAAGGTATACAGAAACAGATGTCTGGCACCTGGCAGGGCTGTTTGGACTGATATGGCCTTCTTACATTCTGCTGCTTTATTACAGTGGCACATCTCCATCAGCTCCTCAACATCAGCTAAAACAATAAGGAGGAAGTTTTCCAGGGAACTGGAACTGTCATCACGGAAAGAGTATGTTTTGTTTTCTGTCACAAAATAAAAGCATATGCGGCACAACTAGTGACAAAATAAGAGCTCAATAGTAAAAGCAGTCTCCTGGCTGAATTACTGTGCCGTCATCTTCATCGGTAAAACTCGTCAACGCTACAGTAAGATTAGATTATCCTTTATTAGACCCACAGCGGGGACATTTTTGCAGTATTGCAGCAGAAAAAGGGAATGGTGCAAAAACAAGAGGCATCAGTAAAATACACATATAAGTATAATCACCAAACCGGAAAGGTACAATGAATAAGTACATCTTAAAACGAACAAAACTACAAGAGATCGTGGGAGTGAATGGCTGATTCAGGGTTTGCTGGGCCTCATTGACCCGTTTACAGTATGATGGTGTCACAGCTTTAGCTGGAGGCGAAGCAAAGGACCAGCTAGCGGCTGCTTAGCTTGCTAGCTAATTCACTGGTTACAGAAAATGATCCGAACAAAGTTGTCACTTGAATGAATGTGTTTTCCTACGCTGGGACAACAGTATGTGGATGAAGCATTACGTCCTGAAACTTAACTCATTTAGCGACTGGCTAGTTAGCCAGCGAGCTACCTACACGCACACACACACACACACACACAGCTATTTTCTGCTGCCGTCGGACTTGATGACGGTTGCACATTTCTCAACTGGCCGCTGATGACCATGGGAACCAGACACAGAAATAGCTTTCTCAAACCCTGACAGCACGTCTGCCATTGTGTCCAATATTTGAATGGTGACCAAAGTGAGCTCTGAAAAGATGGCTTCTCCATCTGGACGGATGAGCTGCGTCCTGACATCGAACCAGACGGAAGACGACGAAATAAAGTGAGGAAAAAAACACATTTTTTGAGGAAAACATTTTGAAGATTGTTGAAGAAACGAAGACACATAAAAGCAAAAGAGGAACCGTCACCACTTGCTACACACAGACGGACCGTCCGGATCGGGGATCGAGCCCCGGCCCCTCTTGCTGTGAGGTGACAGCGCTAGCCACAGCCCACAGTAACGTGTGTGTTTGAGTAAATATAAAACTAATCAGACAGAACTTCTTCGTTAGTGAGCTTTAAGTGTTGGTGTGTTTAACATTGTACGGAGTCATAATAGCTGCTCCCCTCTGCCTCCAGTCTTAATGCTAAGCTACGCTAATCACCTCCTGGCTCTAGCTCAGTATTTAACATGCAGCCGTGAGAGTGGTATCTATCTTCTCATCTAACTCACGTGACGTAAATAAATAAAGGTATTTCCCATAAATATTCAGTTAAATATACATAGATACTTTTGCTGAACATCGTATATAAAATGAGGTCATGAGGTGTAAGTTGTGAATTATTTTAAATATGTCAGATGTTCAGACTGCATAAGCCTCTTGTTGTACCATAAAGTTTACATCAATGTTGACCATGTTGGTCAGGCGTTGGTCACATGTTGGTCAGGCGTTGGTCACGCGTTGGTCAGGTGTTGGTCACATGTTGGTCAGGCGTTGGTCACATGTTGGTCAGGCGTTGGTCAGGTGTTGGTCACGCGTTGGTCACGCGTTGGTCAGGTGTTGGTCACATGTTGGTCAGGCGTTGGTCAGGTGTTGGTCACATGTTGGTCAGGCGTTGGTCAGGTGTTGGTCACGCGTTGGTCACGCGTTGGTCAGGTGTTGGTCACATGTTGGTCAGGCGTTGGTCACATGTTGGTCAGAGCTCCCTCAAGTCCGGAAACGAGGAGAGAGATGTTTCAGAGCTCATGAATATGCATGCTCTGTCATCGGCTTAAGAGGTAACGTCCGTTATTGAAACATGAGAGGAAGTGATGAAGACGAGTTACAAGATAAAAGGAAGGTTATCATGATACCACAGTAAACCTTGAGCCTCCTTATGAGTACCTTATGAGTACCTTTAAGACTTAATATATCTCTAGCGTTTTACATCTTTCTTGCATCTTTTCTGCCAGATTGCACGATGTTTCCATCTGTCTCGCTGTGTGTTTCTTCTCTGATCTAATAAAGTCTGCTGCTTTTAGACTCAGTAGTGCGACGACCCTCTCACTCTACATGTAGGGCAGAAATGAGACCCTTTCTCCAGCTGCAAGCGAGATGGAGTGAGATGTTGGTGACTGTGAAGACCTTTAACATCTGGAAACAGCACCCAGAGGGCCCTGCAGTGTGAGTGCAGCTCTGATGCATCAAAGACATCGTGTTCTGCTCCACTTTACTGCCAGCCAGCTTCCAAAAAGGCTCTCAGGCCGTGAATAAGGTGTCAAACACACGTCATTAATTCTGCGGTGGATCCCAAGAAGACGTCTGGACGATCAATACTCACACGTCAACACTGAAAAAACAATTCTAGCTCATATTTCACATTGACTCCCACACGTTAATGTGAGCGTCCTCCACACGCGTGTCCCTCACCGTCTGCTGCAGGTCGGGGACGAGGACGCGGATGACCAGCGAGTTGATGTGGATGTCGTCCATGCGGCTCGGCGGCGGCTCGGCGGCGGCCCTTATGCTCTGGTAAATGGTCTCTTCGCAGGAGCTGTCGGAGGCACAGTCGTCGGAGTAGTCGGAAAAGCTCTGGGCCATCTCATCCTCGCTGGAGGTGGGGCTCCGGGGCATAGCCTGCAGGCCCGGCGGATTCAGCTGGGGACAGACAGGGACGGGGGGCAAAGGTCAGATACACTCAAAACTGTTGATTAGAAAACATCAGGCTTTAGAGAGACACCCAAAGATGGTGTTGTTGGTTTATCCTCATCTGCTTCAGGGAGGACTTAATGTGCTCGAGGTTAAAACACTGCCCCTCCAAAGCTACAATGGTTGGCGGCCCAGATGACTGCCTGAGGCGTCAACATGATTTATGGAAGATGAAGAGAAATCTCATCCGTCACTGCTGGTGGCCAATGACAGAACCAAGACATTTAAAATAAGCTGAATATCTAACACACGTTTCCTCATTAGAGGTTTGAATATCATTCATACATCTGGGAGTGAAATGGAGAATAACTGCTCAGTTTCATGTCGTTGTCCTCACAGACGACAGGCGAGAGGCGAGAGGTGAGAGGTGACAGGTGAGAGGTGAGAGGTGACAGGTGACAGGTGAGAGGCGAGAGGTGAGAGGTGACAGGTGACAGGTGACAGGCGAGAGGCGACAGGTGACAGGTGAGAGGCGACAGGCGAGAGGCGAGAGGCGAGAGGCGAGAGGCGAGAGGCGACAGGTGAGAGGTGAGAGGTGAGAGGCGAGAGGCGAGAGGCGAGAGGTGAGAGGTGACAGGTGAGAGGTGAGAGGTGAGAGGTGAGAGGTGACAGGTGAGAGGCGAGAGGTGAGAGGTGACAGGTGAGAGGTGACAGGTGAGAGGTGAGAGGCGAGAGGCGAGAGGCGAGAGGCGAGAGGTGACAGGTGAGAGGTGAGAGGTGAGAGGTGAGAGGCGAGAGGTGACAGGTGAGAGGTGAGAGGCGAGAGGCGAGAGGCGACAGGCGAGAGGTGAGAGGTGAGAGGTGAGAGTCGAGAGGCGAGAGGCGAGAGGCGAGAGGCGACAGGTGAGAGGTGAGAGGCGAGAGGCGACAGGTGAGAGGCGAGAGGCGAGAGGCGAGAGGCGACAGGTGAGAGGTGAGAGGTGAGAGGCGAGAGGCGAGAGGCGAGAGGCGACAGGTGAGAGGTGAGAGGCGAGAGGCGAGAGGCGAGAGGTGACAGGTGAGAGGCGACAGGTGAGAGGCGAGAGGCGAGAGGCGACAGGCGAGAGGTGACAGGTGACAGGTGACAGGTGAGAGGTGAGAGGTGAGAGGCGAGAGGCGAGAGGCGAGAGGCGAGAGGCGACAGGCGAGAGGTGACAGGTGAGAGGTGACAGGTGACAGGTGACAGGTGAGAGGTGAGAGGTGAGAGGCGAGAGGCGAGAGGCGAGAGGCGAGAGGCGACAGGCGAGAGGCGACAGGCGAGAGGTGACAGGTGACAGGTGACAGGTGAGAGGTGAGAGGTGAGAGGCGAGAGGCGAGAGGCGAGAGGCGAGAGGCGACAGGTGAGAGGCGACAGGTGAGAGGTGAGAGGCGAGAGGCGAGAGGCGAGAGGCGAGAGGTGACAGGTGAGAGGCGACAGGTGAGAGGCGAGAGGCGAGAGGCGACAGGCGAGAGGTGACAGGTGACAGGTGACAGGTGAGAGGTGAGAGGTGAGAGGCGAGAGGCGAGAGGCGAGAGGCGACAGGTGAGAGGTGAGAGGCGAGAGGCGAGAGGCGA
Organism: Melanostigma gelatinosum; assembly: GCF_949748355.1. Lineage (NCBI taxonomy): Eukaryota > Metazoa > Chordata > Actinopteri > Perciformes > Zoarcidae > Melanostigma > Melanostigma gelatinosum. The sequence continues at coordinate 32,461,449 of NC_136635.1, forward strand.
GAGGCGAGAGGCGACAGGTGAGAGGTGAGAGGCGAGAGGCGAGAGGCGAGAGGCGACAGGTGAGAGGTGAGAGGCGAGAGGCGAGAGGTGAGAGGCGAGAGGTGACAGGTGAGAGGCGACAGGTGAGAGGCGACAGGCGAGAGGTGACAGGTGACAGGTGAGAGGCGAGAGGCGAGAGGTGACAGGTGAGAGGCGACAGGTGAGAGGCGAGAGGCGAGAGGCGACAGGCGAGAGGTGACAGGCGAGAGGCGACAGGTGAGAGGCGAGAGGCGAGAGGCGACAGGCGAGAGGCGAGAGGTGACAGGTGAGAGGTGAGAGGCGAGAGGCGACAGGTGAGAGGTGAGAGGCGAGAGGCGAGAGGTGACAGGTGAGAGGTGAGAGGTGAGAGGCGAGAGGCGACAGGTGAGAGGTGAGAGGCGACAGGTGAGAGGTGAGAGGCGAGAGGCGAGAGGCGAGAGGTGAGAGGTGACAGGTGAGAGGTGAGAGGCGAGAGGCGAGAGGCGAGAGGTGAGAGGTGAGAGGCGACAGGTGAGAGGTGAGAGGCGAGAGGCGAGAGGCGAGAGGTGAGAGGTGACAGGTGAGAGGTGAGAGGCGAGAGGCGAGAGGCGAGAGGCGA
>NC_136635.1:32467064-32564564 GCF_949748355.1 Melanostigma gelatinosum
CTCGCTGGAACAGGGCTTCATCACTCTGCTCCTGAACAAAGAAAACGATGATGACAACATGGAGTGTGTTGTTGCTCCCACATCTATATGTCCACCACAAATCTGCACATTCTCCTGAGTGACTGTTACTCTAAATGCTTGCTGCCACACACTCACCCTCTGCTGTGAACGGAGACTCAAGCCCTCAATAACACCTGAGAACATGCGTTACCTGTTTGGATCTGGTTCACCGCTGAGTGCAAAGCGTCTGACAGAAATATGAGAACAGGTGATGAGTCACTTGAAAGCCCTTCAGAACAGATTACAACCCTTTACACCGGACAGTGAAAGCATTCCTGCAGCACTGGATGCTCTTATCGAGATGAACGGAAAACTAACGTTTGCATCTAATGTCATAAAAGAGCCTTCAGGTAGACTGAGGAGTGGAGCTGCAGAGCTCACCGTTATCCGTCCACTGACAGAAAGCTGAAGAAGCAGCAGCTCCACACAGTGAAGGTCTCACTGTCCTGAAGCCTCTGACCAACAGAGCGCACTTCAACTGCTCCCGGATCAGAGACACCTTCCAGCCCAATCCAATACAACCAGCCCAGAAGCACTCTGTCAGTGTACATTCCTCCCCCAAATGTTTCATGTTTATTTGATATATTTTATTGTATCCGGTAAGTATGTGCTCCCTCATCTTATACCTAACGACGCCCGAGTACAGCTCATGTCAATCAAATATTTCTTCAATTAAAGGAGTCATAAATATGAGTGAAAGAGGTTTATTACATGTTGTATCTGTGTTTTGGACCATAATATCACAAAAGCAATATTGTTTTCACAAAACCTCGACAAACGTTGAAGTAGAGTTCTACATGTGACTTCATGGACCTTCAGGAGTGCCGCTGTGTTTGGCGAGTGGGCGGTTCTGCAGCTCTCTCCTGATTTCCAGTCTTCACACGTCTTCCGTCACCGTTAACGTGTAAAAACAAGTCACCGCCTCCGACAGAAGTCTGCTCCCATCATGCATCACTTTGGCTGAAGATGTTTTCAAAGGACGTGCTGCACAAACGGGTGAGTTGAAGCACACTGAAGCCGATGCAATCGCTTCCTCAGCAGGGTTCAGCAACCAGCGACCCGCCCGATACTCTACATCTCACCGACACGTGCGAGGTCTACGTCCACACTGAAGCCAAGCCAACAGCAGAGGCTGCGTCTCTTCTTTGTCTGCAATTCTATTCATATTGGCTTTCCGTACATCCAAAGCCTCAGCGTTCTTCTTCTCAGCGACATCTTCGCGTCTCTACCCTGACATGGGAACAAAGTGAAATGTTCTGTCTGTAACGTCTGGATTCTAACATTCACACCTTGCGCTCCACTCGGGAGTCTGACCCACCGTGTGTCCTCAGCGAACCGGCGAGTGTTCATCCACCGAGCAGCCTGGTCCTCACATACAGACCGGGAGGGTGACTGGATGAACCGCCTGTCAATCAAACGCTCACCGAAGACAGTTCTTTGCTGTTCTTTTGGTGAAGAACTCCTCTCCGGTTCCGATAGAACTGATGCCATTGCAGCTACGCTGACGTCTTCAGGAGCCGTGTGTTCTGGATTATTCATTCACATTGTTCTACACCGGAGGGCTCTTTAAGAAAGCTGAATTTATAGCGGCCGGCTTGTTGTGGATGGAGGGTTAAAACGAGAGGACAGTTAGCCGACTGGCTCCCGGCCTCACGAGACTCAGGAGCCACTTCACGAGTTCCGTGAGCCACTGGCCCTCCAGTCATGAACCTCTTCCCTGACCTTTATGTGAAAGCCTCTCAATGAGAAGCAGTCATAACACGCACACAATAATTGTTATTGGCTCCTCGCGGCGTCAGACAGAAGCCCCCCCCCCTAACGATGCCGCAGCAGCACAGCGAACGAACCAATAAGAGGCTTCAGTGACGCTCAAAGCCATGAAACCTGTTTTCTCCTTTTGTGTCTCCGTCTCACGGCAGATACGACCATCTGCGGCGGCCATCGCGCTCCACAACGGCGCTGGGACACAAAAACCCACAAATGTCACACCTCATCCCTCTGCAACCCCAAAGGCTTCTGGGAAATCCCAGCAGTCAAATACGGCTGTTTATCTTACCGATCACGGAGCAGGAATGGCCTGAAACAGGAGAAACATTTGCCTTTTGTGTGTGTGTGTGTGCGTGCGTGCGTGCGTGCGTGTGTCTGTGTGCGTGCGTGTGTCTGTCTGTCTGTCTGTGCGTGTGTGCGTGTCTGTCTGTGCGTGTGTGTGTGTGTGTCTGTGTGTCTGTGTGTCTGTGTGTCTGTGTGTGTGTGTCTGTCTCTGCGTGCGTGCGTGTGTGTCTGTGTGTGCGTGCGTGCGTGTGTGTGTCTGTGCGTGCGTGCGTGCCTGTCTGTCTGTCTGTGCGTGCGTGTGCGTGTGTGTCTGTGTGTGCGCGTGTGTGCGTGTGTGTGCGTGCGTGTGTGTGTCTGTGTCTGTGTGTCTGTGTGCGTGCGTGTGTGTGTGTGTGTGTCTGTGCGTGCGTGCGTGTGCGTGTGTCTCTGTGCGTGCGTGCGTGTGCGTGTGTGTGTCTGTGCGTGCGTGCGTGTGCGTGTGTGTCTGTGCGTGTGCGTGTGTGTCTGTGTGTGTGTGTCTGTGTGTGCGTGCGTGCGTGTGTGTGTCTGTGTGTGCGTGTGTGTGCGTGTGTGTGTGTGTCTGTGTCTGTGTGTGCGTGCGTGTGTGTGTCTGTGTGTGCGTGTGTGTGCGTGTGTGTGTGTGTCTGTGTCTGTGTGTCTGTGTGCGTGCGTGTGTGTGTCTGTGTGTGTGTGTGTGTGTGTGTCTGTGTGTCTGTGTGTCTGTGTGTCTGTGTGCGTGCGTGTGTGTGTCTGTGTGTGTGTCTGTGTGTGTGTGTGTGTCTGTGCGTGCGTGTCTGTCTGTGCGTGCGCGTGTGTGTCTGTGTGTGTGTGTCTGTGTCTGCGTGTGTGCGTGCGTCTGTGTCTGTGTGTGCGCGTGTGTCTGTGTGTGTGTGTGTGTGTGTGTGTCTGTGTGTGTGTCTCTGTGTGTGCGTGTGCGTGTGTGCTCTTGAAGCTCCCGCGTACGTTTTGGGGTGGAATTGCTTTTCTTCTGCTCTAAACTGTGTGAGCATCATGACGGAGGAGCTCGTGCGTTCTGTGAGCGGCAGAGACGCAGAAAGCGATCAGCGATCTCCTCAATGGATGCTTTGTGCGTACGATTGCCGCCTGCACATCCATTGAGCAGCCGCCGCAATTACACGCGAGGATGAGGCGGAAAACAGCAAGATGCAAAAGCGTGAAGAATGAACTGCCAATGAACACAGAGACACCAACTGAGAGGAATCACCTGATAACATCGAGTTCATTTTACAATGGAAAGGAAACACACTGAAGGAAATGATTGAATGTTGTGCGTCAGATTCGAACTGAACAAATTCCCTCATTCCTGCCTCAGACAGCGTCCCGGGTTTTAACGCAGCAGGTGTTTGTGCAGAACAGGACATTTCTGATTGACACACTTGAGAAGATGTTGTTGGCTGCATGATTACCACAAAGTGTCCGTCACGCTGGAAACAATCAGCAGCATTCATGTTGCTGAACGTCAGAACACAAACACCTCGAACTTCAAACCAAAGATCAGAAGCAAGCAGCAACTTCACTGCATTATCTGACCGCCCATGCAAGTACTTCACTTCAAAATGACTTCCTGATTGGAAGTGTGTGTGTTTTTGTGAAAAGAACAACAACTACAGAGGACCATGAAGTCAAAGACAACATGAACATCTTTTTACAGTTTACACTGACTTGAGAGGGTGAAAGGATGTCAGTCGACCAGCTGCTGTAATCAAACATCAAAGGGATCTGTATCTGTGAATATGGATCAATGATCAATGATTACATCAGCAGTGATCAGGGGACTCTGGAAGTGATATTGGCTCCCTGTGACTCCGCTCCATGATACGTGTCTGACCCACAGCTCCTCGGGTTCTATGGTCCGTCTTCCAGGAGCCGGTCCGGCGTGGACCAGCTGTAAGCGGGGCAGGGACGGCTGACTGATGCCAGTCTGCCCTGTCGCAGTACAATATGAAGGCTTGGATGACTTTCTCAAGATTCGTGCAGTTCTTTAACGACTGCATCGACTCGCATGTTAAAGGCGAGAAGTTGAAAGAAGCTCTGCAGCTGATAGAGGCCTTTATCTACCTCGACTGCAGAGATACTCCGACTTTTATTTTGAAATGAAAACTGCTCTCAATCACTCAGTAATTGCTCTCAGTTCTACTTCGCTGTTTTTTTCTATTAGTTGTTTGTGAAGATTCTGTCAATGAAGATAATAATCTTTTCTGATGCGTTCAATGGGAAACATCTGGTTCATCCACAGCTCAGCCCTGAACTAAACAACGGGGACTACATGAAGAATGAGATGGTGAATGAGACGTTCTTGTGTTAAAACAGGAAGCAGAGTGAGTGTGACTGTATGTGCGAGTTATCACTTCCTTCACCTTTTTCATATCCTGGCTTTTTATCTGCCTAGCAACTGGCTTTTATTTTGTCATTTGAGAATTTATAAGATTATAATATATGACATTTCATTGACCTCTGGTTTAAGCATAAATCTATTGAGCTGTGTCAGTGTGTCCTACTGGAGATGTACGGATACAAATGTAGTTTTCAAACTAAAGGAAAGAGTGCATTTGTTGGGGACTATTTTCAGCGGCGGATTAATCCACATTTGGTGCTCGAGTGATTTAAAAAGCAGAACACAGTGTGCACCGTCAGCACTTTCACTGTAGTTAGCGGTGTTAGCACGGTTAGCTATCAGCCGTCAACATGTGGAGAGCAGCAGGAGAGTGTGGACCTGCTTCTTGTCCACAGGACGGACATTTTTAAAGCCACACGTTGTTTTTGTTCAGATCTTAATACAATAGTCACGGGTTACATGAGTGGATGTCAGCTGCCGACCGCATTAAACACACAGGACGAGGCATTTAAAGGAGCAATGAGGACCGTCGCTCTGTAAACACAACGGTCAGAGTTCAGAGTTGGCCCCTCCTCCCCAGCAGCTGAAATCAAACCCCAGATTTGATCTTCTTTCTTGTGTCCTGTATTTTGCTTCACTATAGTTGTGTTTTTGTAGCTTTCTCTTGGAAGAGTGTTCACCTGGTCGCATCGTTTTTATAGAGGTTGACGCCCAGAAAAGATAATAAAATCCAGGTCGAGGGCAGAAACACACACTTCTTATCTCTTTATCTTAGTTTATACATTATTATTGTTCGGAGAACAACCTTCTCGTTGTGGCTTTAAATAAAGCTCCTCCTCCTCCTCGCAGTAGCTTGAGTAAGAGCAGCAGTGGAGTAATGAGGCCTCCTGGCTGAGAGATCAAACTGGAGCCGCCATCGTCCCCCGATCAATAACCGTCACCACGGACACCGGGGACCGAGCAAGCGTCCCTCAGAGGCAGTGTGGGGGGGTGTAGGCACCTGCAGCCGCTCCCCTGGGTTAGCTGCAGCTTATTCGTGCTGATGGGCGTCTTTAAGGAGCCGGCTCTCATTATCTGGACACTGTCAGCGTGTGAACACTCCCCGTGTCTCAGGGTTGTGCTGAAGCTCCGGCGTTCTCGGTATCGTGCGGTTGACTTCGACTCGTGACACACTTTAATGCCTTTTTTATTTTTTAATCTGTGAATTCATGAGCTGTTTTCTGGCTCTGCGGTCCTGGTCCACTCATCGATTTTAATTGGAAACAGTTCCAGTCAGTCAGACTAAATTAAATTAAATTTACAGCTAATTTTCCTGCATATAATTTACACATTAAGAGTAATCATTGATATCGTAGCATACTAACGCTAATGAGCTCGGCTTTCCTTCACGCACAGAAATAAAGAATCCATGCACATGCATGTCATTTCCTCTCATTGACAGAAGCTTCTTGTTGACTGTTTCTTACTGTTGTTGCTTCACATTAAAAGCAAACGCCGCGGAGCAGCAGAAGACAATGCAACGCATCTGTTCCCAAAGTTTCCACCGACGGACTTTAATCAGAGGATTATTGTTAAATTTTGCAAGTGATGAACGGAACAAGGGCCAATAAAGAGCTGCAACAAACGCAAACCTGCTGTTACAACAAGTGACCACAGGGGTCGCCAAAACAACCAGCGCTGAAACCTTCAGATTAAAAACGTCAACGGTAAACTCCAACAACTGCTCCTCCGAGAAAAATATTTCATCAAATGAATAATCTGGGATCGTTTACAATGTTAGCCACTTATGAAGAACACAAACTTTTTCCTTCAACAAGAAAATAAAGTGCGATCCTCTGGAAGAGAACACGACATCACGAGAACCAGAGGACGTTTCCTCTCTGTGTGAACCATCGCGCTCATTGATCTCCAGAGTAAAAAAAGGCCAACCACACACACAGGACTAACACACACACACACACACACACACACACACACACACACACACACACACACAGGACTAACACACACACACACACACACACACAGCAGGGACATATAGAACATGAATTATTAATATGGCCTATATGTGGTAAAAGTGGGTCAGTGTGCATCACCCGATTGGTTTGAAAGCATCTTTCCAAGGAACTGCTGCTGGAAATGACAGAAATGCTTGATGTGGTTTGTTCCATAGCACACGTTCTGAATGAATGAAGGCGATAGAATGTGCGCTGCTGCTACAGGCTGCCTGAACGCAGGAACGTCCACTTAGATACGGACTTTTTGTTTTTCCAGTCCGATCAGAGGCTGTGCATTCGGTTTTAAATACAATTGAAACTCACGTCAAATTCTTAAATCATTTTACTGTAATGTTTGAATCTGATGAAAGAAGTCGGCTAAACCGAGACGTCTAATTGCTTGGTGTCACATTAACATAAATCATTTCTACCAACTCGATCGGTTGCAGATAGCTTGGTAGCTTAACAAAGCTAGCTGACTTCTATATGTTTACTTGAACTGCCACCATGAACATCCACATGTCCTCCAAAAACGACACAAGATAACTACAGAGAGGAGAAGTCCCGCCCCTTATTTCAGTAAAAGATATACACTTATATGACCAATGCAGAGAGGACAATCGTTGTATGCAAAGTATCTTCATACAGCAGCTCCTGTGATATCTCACGAAAAGTTTTCCTACTTAAGTCCAGCAACAGTATAAAATAAACGTCCTTCTTAACAGGAAACAACTTATTTAGGTTCAGGCAACAAAACCACTTAGTTCGGTTCAGGCAACAAAACCACTTAGTTCGGTTCAGGCAACAAAACCACTTAGTTCGGTTCAGGCAACAAAACCACTTATTTAGGTTCAGGCAACAAACCCACTTAGTTCGGTTCAGGCAACAAAACAACTTAGTTCGGTTCAGGAAAAGATTGCCGTTTAGGTTAAAATAACTACAGAAGTGTCGTTACTGAAGTGCACGTGACAAAAGCATCAACATTGACTTGTGGTTTCACTCTGGAAAAGAAGAGCAGTCTCCTGGCTGAAAGATCTGTTGGACTCATCCTCCTCCCCTCCTACACGCCCATGTGTGGGCTTCTACAGGCTTTGTACTTCCTGGTTCATGATTAAGTCGATACCGTACAGAATGATTTTGTGGGATATCTACGAATGCAAAATACAAAAATCTGTGAATGTTCATGAAGATCATTGTGATGATCATTTTGGCCATAAACCCGAAGCCGGTCGTTGCAAAGTCAGTGGCTAAACTCTGACACGTTGTCTTTAGAAGTGAGCGCTCACACTTTAGTCTTCTGATGTCTGAAAGTATAAAGGACGAAAGTAGAAGAGCAGGGAAAACTGCCGGCTGACCATCATGTTCGTTGACTTGTTAGACATCTATTTTATATTTTTATACAACCAGAGGAGTCGCCAGTAGACAGTAGAGAGACATGAAGCTTTAAGACATGAAGCTTTGGCTTCACTCTGCAGAACCGGAGGTTGCCTCCTGTTATAACACACCGTAGTTTTCCTTTAACCACCAAGGACGAAGAAACACCTGGACACAAAGAAGCCAACTGGAGTCTGGAGGAAATGATCTTTGCCTTACTGACAGTGTAAAAGGTTTCTCATGGTTATCCTCTCCTGTCCCACAATCCTTTTCAGCCACCTAATTAGGAACTGCAATGGGAGCAATATGAAAACCAGCGGTAGAAGCAGTACCTCCAGTTTGATTTATTCTCTGCCCTCAATCTCGGTTTAGTTTGCTGACTCGGCAGAAACCTTTTTGAAAAACTCTCTCACACTTTATTCTTTAATTCTTGTATCTCTAAGCGGTCATATTGTCATCTGCCCAACGGACTTGTCATGCTCATGTCCCTCACATTAGCAGCCATCTGGGTCCAGATGTGACTCATTGGAAAAATAAAAACTCATCTCCACGCTCACAATGACAGCGCTACAATAAGAAAGACGTCCCATGGCGGCGTTTGGAGATACCGGCTTAGAAAAAAAAAAAAACATCCCATAAAACCGAAATGCAGGATGAAAATGAGTGGCGGCTCAGAGAAGCGCCATGTTGTCTCTGCTGCTGAGAGCAGTGGGGGGGCGAGAGAAGTGTCCAATCACTGCCAGGCAGAGCGATGGGGGGACAATCAATGGAGCCGCATGAGATGAAAGATACAGATTTAAAGACTGCGAGATGAACACACACACACACACACACCTGCAGTCACAAACACACACACAGCCAAAATCACAAGGTCGGATAATGTGGAATTAAAGAGCATGAAAACATGGCGCTGTAACCAAAAGGCTCACTAAATTCTCATTTATTACAAGAGCGTAAAGATTCATTGAACTGCCTCACAAACAACACACAACAAAGACCAAAACATCAGAAGCAAAACCTGCTGGTTCAATTCCTACAAACACTGATTATCCTTCCAGCGTTTGAAGTGTCTGAGTGCATGTCAACTGCCTCATCTGCTCACACTGAGAAGCTGCATTCAGCAGAGCTGCTGCTGTTTCCACCACTCAACACTGTGTTCTTCTTCTAGAAGCTGGTCTCCACATTTCAGCTCCACAACTTGTTAACAGCAGACTTGAGTAGCACGGCGAGCTTTCAGAGATCCTGTGCCATTCACTTCATCAGATGTAGAGTTTTAAATGTTACATCCTTCTACCTTGTTTTAGCCCTCTAGAGTGGTGATTTGTATAAAAACACACGATTCAAATGATTTGGAAATAAATGATTTGATGTTTATTGAAGTATTTGCTAATACAAAATGTCTTGGTATTAGTAGTTTTAATGTTGTTATGTATGTTAGGAAGGTCATAATTCATCTCTAATATCTATTTCATATTGATATGGAAGCAAAAACTGTCGCGTAGCTGCACATCTTCTGTAGCTGCTGCTGTTTCTCTAATGGTCATATTTAAGAAATGAAGAGATTGGAAGCCAGTTCATCTGAAACAAAGCTGTAGTTTAATGTATATTAATGATATAGTTTATAAAGGGAAAGAATATATATGATGGAACTATCAGATTGTGTTTGCCGCTGTTTGAATCCCATTTGATCGCGTCGTCGCGCTACGCCGTCAAAGGAATATTAGATTTACTGGATGTGATGAATGAGCTTCATTTTTCAGGAATTATTATGCGGAAAGAGAAATCCCTTTTCTTTCCTATCTTTTCTTTTTACCAACAGTGTTGAACTTACACAGAATGTAACACGCTCTGAACTTTACAGGTCAAAGTAAATCAGAGGTGAGATTTCTCTCCTAATCTAACCAGCAGGCCAGTTTGAGGTGAGGCCCGTTACTCATCCCCTTAATTTCAGCTGGACGTCGAGCCTTTGACTGAGCCTACGTACCATTTCAGCCATAACATCCAGAGGAGAAAAGCTCTCTCAGGGAGGAGGTTCCACTGTTGCACCCCGGCTCCCTGAGTGGGGAGGAGAGAAGAGAGGGGAGGGAGGAGATGTCTACAGTACATTAAATCACTGAAGCCTTCAGCCTACTGCCACGTTATCAGCTTTAAGATGTTTACAGTGAGACGTACTTACTAAAACGTAGTGCAGCCAACATGTGTTTCACAACACGTAACATGTCAAATAGAGACACACGTAAGGAATGTGGATCGTCTGACTTCTAAACTGAATTAGAGGGAGTGTTTGCATGCAGATCTCACTCATGATTATGCAACATGATAAACACAAAGCATCAGCATTAACCTCATCACCCATCCACCCACCCAGCTCTCCTCCCCGCTCCCTGTGGAGAAACAGAGTAGGTCGGAGTATCGTTTGTCAATTTTGATTCACGCCGCTGGCTATTTATCTTATGTTTACTTCCTGCTGCGTGAGCAAATTCCCAACATGCATTTTCTTTTACAGATTCTGGGTCGAACACATGTTTTCCCCACGGTGGTGATGAGTTTGTTGTTATGGGTCTCTTTCAAAGTTGAACAAATATCACTTTTCAAAACAGAATGATAAGACGCGATAGCCTGAAGCAGGATAACGTGACTCCACGGTAAGAAACACACGGAGGTTCTGACCTAGAATTTAGGGGCAAAGAAAGCTCAATTCCAAAAAAGCCAGAATCCATCCTCTGCTGCACGTCACGAATCCCAGTCTGAGAAGGCAATGGGCATGCTGGGAGACGCCCTGTCGAGGCTAAAGATCAGCAGATGCGAGTCACAGTGGGAGAAGGCCACAGAGAGGGAAGGTGGGCAGAGACAGAGGAGAGGTAGAACAAAAAGGAGGGAGAGAGATGAGAATGTTTGGAAGGACAACAGATTGTCCTCCACCTCCTCCCTCCCATCCTCTGTGTGAGACCCTCATGGACTCAGATGTCCCCCAAGTTTGACTTTGATCATTGCTGATGACAAAATCCAAAGCTCTCTCTCTCACACACACACACACACACACACACACACACACACACACACACACACACACACACACACACACACACACACACACACACACACACACACACACACACACACACACGGACTCTCTGGAGATTTGAAGGTGAATTTGAACCGGACGAGGCGTCGGCAGAACTCAGTTTTTCCATTTTCTCTTCTGTCTGATATTCTTACACTTATCTGTATTATGATGAAGTGTAGATGGATTTTCTTGGGCTACTTCCTACATTTCACACATGATCTTACATGCTTTCATTTCAAAAGGATAGATATACGAGTGTGAAATCTGTGCAAACCAAAGCTCATGAATCTGACCTCCACCCTTCACTCAGCTTTTAGTGCTGCAACCAACAACTACTTTGATTATCCGTTAATCTGTCTGTTATTACTTTGATTGATCGATTGTTCATCGGATAAAAAGACAAAAGCTCAGCGCAGCGTTTTATCCAAAATATTCCTCGTCTTCAAAGCTCTTTTACTGAAAATAAATAAAATAGGTGGACAATGGGGATGCAGCCATGCACAGAGAATAAAAGGGAAACGTAACCAATATCATCCTAAAGTTTCTGTAAATAATAGTAAAACGATTCACTTTTGTCTGTCTCTGATTGATGTTTGATGATTGATTGATCTGCGTCCATTTTTGACAATAGACTGAATGTAAGAAGTGGACGTAGAGACGCCGTATACGTCTCTGGTGTCGACCTGTCAATCAGCGTGTAGCCCCGCCCTAAAGCATCCCCTGCTTTATGGTCTGTGTGACTCTAAATGGACCATAATGTACTAAATGAACATCATGCTGTATTGAAGAAGACTTGAAACTAGAGATTGAGACAAACTCATGTTTACAATGTTTACTGAGGGAATAAATCAAGAGAGAAGTAGAGTCATTTTCTATAGACTTCTATACAACCAGAGGAGTCGCCCCCTGGTGGACACTAGAGAGAATGCAGCTTTAACACATGAAGCTTTGACTTTCCGCCTGGTTTTGACGGACAAACGCACGATTACAAGTAAAACAAATGAACAGAATACGTTCCTTCAGTTCTCTCACCATTTTGAAAAGACAATGTGCAACGAGAAGAAACTCACGCTCGAGGACGACGTAGACATCACAGTGTGACGCATATGACCACTGATCAGGTGGACAACGTGTTGCAGCGCTCTCATGGTATCTGCAGATCCATCACAGTCTACGTTTACAGCCAGCCATACCGAGGAGGAAGAATATCAACAGCTCCGTTAGTGTGCTGTTGATCTTATTCTGAAACTAGAACTGTTGAGTGTAATTGAGACTAAAACATCCAGCTGCATTTATACTGCGTGGCATCAATGAAGATGAAGCCTCGAGAGTCAACCACAGATCAGACCGCATCAGGAAGGTTCACCAGGTTACTGGTGTTCTTAATGTCTTGTCTTCACTCACCGCTTTCAGAAGCAGAAAGAAAGGTGGAAGTTCAGAATACATTCGTAGAGGAACCGTCATGCAAATACTGACACAGCGTCATCCAGAAGAGGAATGACCTGGAAGTGAAGAACAGGAAACAGCTGAGGGAGTTCCCCCCTGACCCCTGACCCCAGTTCAGATCACCATCAGCACAGACGTCCACTTCCACATCAGTGAACGTCGCAGTTCAACCGAGTGTGAATCGGCCTCTGCAGTGTCCAGTAAACGGAGAGAAGCCGGGGGAGGAAATGCATGGATGGATATCCAAAAGAATGTTCCGAGAAAATCCTTATTTTTTACAGCCAGGAGAGAAAAGGGGGCGTGACGCACGGCGCTCCGACTGTACCGATGACAGCGGGCAGCAGGTGCAGGATGTAAAAACCGTAGAGCACTAATTAAAGATCTCCGGGTAAATGAGACGGTCCACCCACAGTTATGCTTACACCTGACATTTATGTAAATGAGCAAACAGTAAATGCCATTCCTGGCCGGCTCTGATGGGATGTGATGGATGACAGAAGATTTAACGGATTCTTTTCTGTGATTCTCAATATCCGCTCCCCTTCTATGTTTCTTCATTTAAATACACTTTTACACTACACTTACATCATACCTGTTTATAGTACTGTTATGTTTCTTTGTGCACTATATTTTATATTTGATATACATTTTAACATGTTTCTATGTGTTGCACTGTGTTGATTGTTTGTTATGCACCATCCACCTCGTCAAAGTCAGTGTATGTGCAACGTGCCTTTGACAATCGATTTCACAAAAATTGGCAAACAATGGAATCTATATATCCAACTTGTTCTCTCTCCTCTCCTCCCCTCCCCTCCCCTCTCCTCCCTCTCCTCTCTCCTCCCTCTCCTCCTCTCCCTCTCCCCCTCTCTCCTCCCTCTCCTCCCCTCCCTCTCCTCTCTCCTCCCCTCTCTCCCCTCTTCCTCTCTCTCCTCCCCTCCCTCTCCCCCTCTCTCCTTCCTCTCCTCCCTCTTCTCCTCCCTCTCCTCTCCTCTCCTCCCCTCCCCTCTCCTCCCTCTCCCCCCCTCCTCTCCTCCCCTCTCTCTCCCCCCCTCCTCTCCTCCCTCTTCTCCTCCCTCTCCCCTCCCCTCTCCCCTCTCCCCCCCCCCTCTCTCCCCCCCCCCTCTCCTCTGATGGAAGCGTTCATCACACGTGATGTGTTCAAGGACCTTCGGAAAATGTGACGATTATGACAGTTTGTCCAGCTTCTGGCTCTGATAAATGCCGTAATGTAAATGTAGTTTTCGCGATTGCTCAAAGAAAACGTGTTTTTCCATCCAGACGGCAGGTTTATGGCTCAGAGAGCTGATCACATATTTACACTTCAAATCACCAACAACGATCAGCTGTCGGTCTCTATGTCACACCGTGATGAGTCGACTGTTGATCCGTGGTCCACGTGTCAGAAACGTACGAATCAACTACGGCTGGTGTGAAATGGAAGAACTTGATAACATCGTAAATGCTGTGGTGAGAATGTTGGCTAATAGTTTGAAGAACTTTGGACTCGTGATCTGCAGGTTTTGGGTTTTTTGGGACTATTACTCGATTCATTAAAAAACGTATTACGAGATTAATTGCCAAAGAAAATAATCGTGAGCTGTAGCCCAGGAGAGTTCATCACCAGGTCTCAAGTCTTATGGATTATCAGTTAAAGCTTTGAAACTCAATCTCACAATCTAACAGAAACCAGATGACACACTGACCTCAGGGAGAAATCTCATTTACTTTGTAATAAAACAAGTCTCAGAGAAAATACTTTACTTCATGAAGTGGACGAGTAAAACCTGTTTTCACAGTCTGACACAAAGCAGGCTGACTCAGCAATGTGAGACCTGGAACAGAAGCGGTGCCGAGCTCTTACTGAGGCTGAAACTGGTTGATGTCACCGACCCGACCCGAGCAGCAGGACTGATTACAGACGTCATGTTAATGAGGACACAATTTAACACAGTCACAGATAGACAGAAGGCGAGGCATCACATGGGGAGGGAACTGATGAAATAATGGGGCGAGCAAACAGGAAGCTGTGCGGGGTTTGTTCTGGGGCAGCGTGTACGTCGAGGCATTTCAAACGGCTAAATCTCAACTAATTCAAATGGATTCGCTCACATGGACAAAACAAAGAAAGATTGGGGACATTGTTCAAATCAGAGTTCAACGTCTGGTGAATTCTGGCGCACAAATCTGCACCAAGGCGTCCTGACAATTCTGACCTTTCATAAACACTTTTACAGCCAACGTCATCAGAACTATGAGTGGACATGTCGGTTCCAGACGGTCCCCAGATCACTCTGTCTGGTTGTTAGAATTAATATTCCAACAGGAGTTCTACAGATTTCAGAGGATCACGACCGGTGTTTCAGTTTAACGAGTGACGTGTTAAATGGTGACTTTCGTGTCCGCGGTTGCTCGGCGTCACTTAATGGTTGGCGTAGATAACAAACGCAGACGAGTCTGTATTTAAAACGGTTTGAAGTCTTTCACGAGGACTCAATGTTCTGTTGGTGTTGAACAGCCAGGAGGCAACCGTCACGTGACAAACCTGCATTCTCTCTACTGTCCATCAGAGGGCGACTCCTCTGGTTGTATAGAAGTATTGAAGAAGACTTGAAACTAGAGATTGAGACCATAAACTCATGTTAACTGAGGGAATAAATCAAGAGAGAAGACAAGACGGCGTCTTTCTCCTCAAGTAAACGCTGCTAGCGCTGTTAAGGATCTTCTTGTTTGATGAAATGCAAAAACTAAATCGTGAGCTATTTGTGGACGATGGACAGAAGTGGTTATTAAAGGTGGAATAATATTTCTAAAGGTTTTACATGTTTGGTTTTGTTCGTGTGTCCCTCTTGACATGATGAGTCGGTGGACTGTTCTTACTGTGTGCTGTGTGACGGATACCTTGTGTGTGATTTGGGTTTCTTTTGGTTGTACGTTCGATGATTGTGAATCTGAAAAGAAGAAGAGTCTAATAAACCCATAAGGGCGGAGCTTCATGTGAAGCTCGAACATAAAGGAATAAATCACATCAGGTAGCAGACAGCAGTGTGGTGTTTTAAAACGTCTCGTGTTGTCCAACCAACTACTCACAACTGTGCATCTTAGAAGAGGAAGAAAACCAGCTGATGCTCCCAATAGCTTTAAAAACAATTCTCCATATTGTTGCAGATTCATTTTCTATCCAACCAACCAACCAACCAACCAACCAATCAACCAATCAATCAACCAACCAGCCAATCAACCAACCAATCAACCAACCAACCAGCCAATCAACCAACCAATCAACCAGCTAATCAACCAACCAATCAACCAGTCAATCAACCAACCAATCAACCAGCCAATCAACCAATCAACCAACCAACCAACCAGCCAATCAATCAACCAGCCAATCAACCAACCAACCAGCCAATCAATCAACCAGCCAATCAACCAACCAACCAATCAACCAGCCAATCAACCAATCAACCAGCCAATCAACCAATCAACCAATCAACCAACCAATCAACCAACCAGCCAGACAATCAACCAACCAATCAACCAACCAACCAGCCAGCCAACCAATCAACCAGCCAATCAACCAACCAACCAACCAGCCAACCAATCAACCAATCGTCTCCTCCCTGTTGAAGCTCTGCTGCAGAGCTTCTGGACCAAAATTAATTGATTATTTACAACCGAGAACTTAATGAGAATTGTGATATTGATGAAATTCATGACTTATGAAGGTTTCTGATTACATACTGACTTTAGCTGATGGCTCATCACAAAATGAGAGATGTGTCCTTCGTTCATGACTTTACTGACATTTGAAGAATTAATTTGATTCCAAAAAACCTCCAAATAAATCAAATAAACGTCTCACAGCAACCACTGAAACATGTAGTCCAACAAGAACAGGAAACTGTTTCACCAGCATGAACTGTATTTTAAGTTTCTATTAATAAATTGAAACTCAAGTTCAAACTTTGACTGACTTCCTCTTTATCTAATGTTTCAGAGTCACATCTTTATCTTTATCTAATGTTTCAGAGTCACATCTTTATCTTTATCTGATGTTTCAGAGTCACATCTTTATCTTTATCTAATGTTTCAGTCACATCTTTATCTTTATCTAATGTTTCAGTCACATCTTTATCTTTATCTAATGTTTCAGAGTCACATCTTTATCTTTATCGAATGTTTCAGAGTCACATCTTTATCTTTATCGAATGTTTCAGTCACATCTTTATCTTTATCTAATGTTTCAGAGTCACATCGTTATCTTTATCTAATGTTTCAGAGTCACATCTTTATCTTTATCTAATGTTTCAGTCACATCTTTATCTTTATCTAATGTTTCAGAGTCACATCTTTATCTTTATCTAATGTTTCAGAGTCACATCTTTATCTTTATCTAATGTTTCAGTCACATCTTTATCTTTATCTAATGTTTCAGTCACATCTTTATCTTTATCTAATGTTTCAGTCACATCTTTATCTTTATCTAATGTTTCAGTCACATCTTTATCTTTATCTGATGTTTCAGAGTCACATCTTTATCTTTATCTAATGTTTCAGAGTCACATCTTTATCTTTATCTAATGTTTCAGAGTCACATCTTTATCTTTATCTAATGTTTCAGTCACATCTTTATCTTTATCTAATGTTTCAGAGTCACATCTTTATCTTTATCTAATGTTTCAGTCACATCTTTATCTTTATCTCATGTTTCAGAGTCACATCTTTATCTTTATCTCATGTTTCAGTCACATCTTTATCTTTATCTAATGTTTCAGTCACATCTTTATCTTTATCTAATGTTTCAGAGTCACATCTTTATCTTTATCTCATGTTTCAGTCACATCTTTATCTCTCAGCAGACATTCTGACCCTCAGAGCATTAAACCAGAAGAAGAATCAGAACCTTGTACTAATGTTCCAGCATCAACTTCAGCAATTAGTCACACCTGTGTTTGAAAAGTCAAAATGTCTATTGCCCCCCCCCCCCCCCCCCCCGGTTTATTACAGTGAGACTCATTAGCCATTCATGACTTGACTGTTGATGAGATTTCTGCGCACCTGGCAACCAGAAGCTGTTCTTATTAACGGTTTATTCATAAATGTTCATAAAGAGGTGCATCTTAGTCCAACGTGGTGCTGCGGGACAGACCCAGAGGTAACAGCGGTGCACAAAGTGCAGCGAGGTGTTTGAACTCACTTCCAAGTCCCAGTGGGACTGTCCCACCAAGAAGCCCGTCACAGGCTCACTGCACCGCTCGGTTCTTAGAAAGTACCAGCGGAGCTCTTACCTTGGACGTCGTCCTGGTTCCGCTTGTATTCCCTTCGTCCTGCGGTCTGCCCTCTGCCGGTCCTCTGTCCTCGGGTTCTTCTGCGTCCCTTAAAGCCGCTCCATGCCTCCCACTCTCCGGGCGCACCGCGGCCGCTGGTCCAGCTCTGCCTGGGTGAGGGGGGGGGGGGGGGGGGGGGCTTCCACTCAAAGTGTGGATCTGTGGACGGAAGGTGGGAGCACCGCACCGAGGGCGGGAACCTGATCTCACGGGGAGAAACCAGACTGCTGCCGCGCTGAAATTCAATACGAGGCGACAGACACTCAGCGCGGCTCCGAGCTGCTCATCTCCCCGCCCGACACAGAAACGGGAGGAGGAGGAGGAGGAGGAGGAGGAGGAGGAGGAGGAGGAGGAGGAGGAGGAGGAGGAGGTTTATTAGAAGGACACCAACAGGCGCAAGCCGACCAGACAGGTGGATGTGCGCCTCTGGTGATCGTTGTCTGCTCAGGCCAGAGAGGAATCTCCCACAAGACCTGCACACACAGACCTGAGCTCAGAGCCGATCTACGGATTCATTATCAGCACAGCTGGTTCAAAGCAGCAGAAGGTACAGTGGAGCTGCTGCAGCTGAAAAAGAAGCAGCTGCAGCTGTGAAAGGATGTAACTGAATACAAGTCACCTGTGAGGGAATCAAGGCTTTCAACACTAAAGATGGACGACAGCAAAATAAGAAGTCACACAAACATGTTATCATGTATGACATATTATAAGACTGTCCATAAACCCATGAACATATTAAACACAAGAGAAGCTGAACCATCTTAGATTAGTGCTAATAAGAGCACAACACACAGTGGATATAATATTTGGTCTTAAAGTGAAGTGGACATGAATACATGTACACATCACTGCCATTCATCCAATAAGATATTTCACTCAAACCCACTAATGTGAAGCTCGTGGTGCCGCTGGAGGAAGGTTGTGGGATCATCAGAGTCTGAAGGATTTAAACTCTCAGTGACGTGAATATCTGGGGAAGATTTCACAGCAATCCATCCAACAGTTGAGATGTTTCAGTGTGACCCAAAGTGGTGGACGGATGTTTCCTTCCCTAAAGCCACGCTGCATTAAATGAACCAGAAATGAACATGATAATAATACCATGTCTGTGCTTAGAGGATCCTAATGTTACCAGCATAGACTAAAGAACAGGATTATAAATGCAACAATAATTCAATAATTACAGCAGAGCAGTTGTTGACGATGCAAGTGTTTGTCGTCAGGCTCATCAATGCTACGACAAAATGTACAAAAATAAAATCACACAATTTCACATTTGACATATTTTCAGACTTTTTTTTACATATTACTTACTTTGTTTTGCACTTTACGTATGATTTTTGACATTTTTCAGAAATTTTTCAGACACCTTCCAGAGAATTTTGGCATATTTTTCAGAAATGTGCAGTAATGTAATGTAGTAATGTATCCAGATGTTTCCGATGGAGGACATGTGACGTCTAACTGAACTCAACTCTTTATGACATCTGTGGTCGTAGGACGGACTCATCCATGTGAGGCGGATCCATCCTCTGAACGAGCCGGCAGAGCCCCCCCGCAAATGAACGGTCATTACCATGACAACCGCGCTCCAAAGCCAGGAATGGGATGATGTTGGTCATGGCAACGGTGGCAGGCAGCCAGCCCAACAGGGGGGGGGGGGGGGGGGGGGCACGTGAACTCCAGAGCTTGAGTGTTATTTCTGGTTCACATCCTCTGACTGCAGCTTTACACAGCCTTACAGCTTAGCTTAGCATCAAGAATGTACATGCGACGTGGATCGCCATGAAATTCATGTTCCTCTCTGCACGAATGTTTATTTGGAGAAAATGACTTTTCTAACAAGCTGAACAACGATGGGGAAAATGGTAAACAGTGAAAACTATTGTGAGCATTTTAGCATGCTAACATTAGCATTTAGCTCAAAGCACATTGCATAAAGCTGAAGATGAGCTGAAACCTGCAAAGATGGACAGACACCTTGTTTTTACCAACTTCACCACAAAGTCACCACGAGATAACTACCACTAGATAACTGAGTCACCACTAGATAACTGAGTCACCACTAGATAACTGAGTCACCACTAGATAACTGAGTCACCACTAGATAACTGAGTCACCACTAGATAACTGAGTCACCACTAGATAACTGAGTCACTACTAGATAACTGAGTCACCACTAGATAACTGAGTCACTACTAGATAACTGAGTCACTACTAGATAACTGAGTCACCACTAGATAACTGAGTCACCACTAGATAACTGAGTCACCACTAGATAACTGAGTCACCACTAGATAACTGAGTCACCACTAGATAACTGAGTCACCACTAGATAACTGAGTCACTACTAGATAACTGAGTCACCACTAGATAACTGAGTCACTACTAGATAACTGAGTCACCACTAGATAACTGAGTCACTACTAGATAACTGAGTCACTACTAGATAACTGAGTCACCACTAGATAACTGAGTCACCACTAGATAACTGAGTCACCACTAGATAACTGAGTCACCACTAGATAACTGAGTCACCACTAGATAACTGAGTCACCACTAGATAACTGAGTCACCACTAGATAACTGAGTCACCACTAGATAACTGAGTCACCACTAGATAACTGAGTCACCACTAGATAACTGAGTCACCACTAGATAACTGAGTCACCACTAGATAACTGAGTCACCACTAGATAACTGAGTCACCACTAAATAACTGAGTCACCACTAGATAACTGAGTCACCACTAGATAACTGAGTCAACACTAGATAACTGAGTCACCACTAAATAACTGAGTCACCACTAGATAACTGAGTCACCACTAGATAACTGAGTCACTACTAGATAACTGAGTCACCACTAGATAACTGAGTCACCACTAGATAACTGAGTCACCACTAGATAACTCAGTCACCACTAGATAACAGAGTCACCACTAGATAACAGAGTCACTACTAGATAACTGAGTCACTACTAGATA
Organism: Melanostigma gelatinosum; assembly: GCF_949748355.1. NCBI lineage: Eukaryota > Metazoa > Chordata > Actinopteri > Perciformes > Zoarcidae > Melanostigma > Melanostigma gelatinosum. The sequence goes on from NC_136635.1 coordinate 32,487,728, forward strand.
ACACTAGATAACTGAGTCACCACTAGATAACTGAGTCACTACTAGATAACTGAGTCACCACTAGATAACACTAGATAACTGAGTCACCACTAGATAACTGAGTCACCACTAGATAACTGAGTCACCACTAGATAACACTAGATAACTGAGTCACTACTAGATAACACTAGATAACTGAGTCACCACTAGATAACTGAGTCACCACTAGATAACTGAGTCACCACTAGATAACACTAGATAACTGAGTCACTACTAGATAACACTAGATAACTGAGTCACCACTAGATAACTGAGTCACTACTAGATAACACTAGATAACTGAGTCACCACTAGATAACTGAGTCACTACTAGATAACACTAGATAACTGAGTCACCACTAGATAACTGAGTCACCACTAGATAACTGAGTCACCACTAGATAACACTAGATAACTGAGTCACTACTAGATAACTGAGTCACCACTAGATAACTGAGTCACTACTAGATAACACTAGATAACTGAGTCACCACTAGATAACTGAGTCACCACTAGATAACTGAGTCACTACTAGATAACACTAGATAACTGAGTCACCACTAGATAACTGAGTCACCACTAGATAACTGAGTCACTACTAGATAACACTAGATAACTGAGTCACTACTAGATAACACTAGATAACTGAGTCACTACTAGATAACACTAGATAACTGAGTCACTACTAGATAACACTAGATAACTGAGTCACCACTAGATAACACTAGATAACTGAGTCACTACTAGATAACACTAGATAACTGAGTCACCACTAGATAACTGAGTCACCACTAGATAACTGAGTCACCACTAGATAACACTAGATAACTGAGTCACCACTAGATAACTGAGTCACCACTAGATAACACTAGATAACTGAGTCACTACTAGATAACTGAGTCACCACTAGATAACTGAGTCACTACTAGATAACACTAGATAACTGAGTCACCACTAGATAACTGAGTCACCACTAGATAACTGAGTCACCACTAGATAACACTAGATAACTGAGTCACCACTAGATAACTGAGTCACCACTAGATAACACTAGATAACTGAGTCACTACTAGATAACTGAGTCACCACTAGATAACTGAGTCACTACTAGATAACTGAGTCACCACTAGATAACTGAGTCACCACTAGATAACTGAGTCACCACTAGATAACACTAGATAACTGAGTCACTACTAGATAACTGAGTCACCACTAGATAACTGAGTCACTACTAGATAACTGAGTCACCACTAGATAACTGAGTCACTACTAGATAACTGAGTCACTACTAGATAACTGAGTCACCACTAGATAACACTAGATAACTGAGTCACCACTAGATAACACTAGATAACTGAGTCACTACTAGATAACTGAGTCACTACTAGATAACACTAGATAACTGAGTTACGCGTTACGCGGCAGCGTTACAATATACAATGCCAACATGTTTTTCTGGCTGCAGGGCTGAGGACTGTTTTCTGCCTGATTGGTGTGGAAGTACTTGACATGTCTGCACAGAGCTCTGACCTTTAGGATGAGGACTGTGAGCCAGACCTGATCACCAACATCAGTGCTGGACCTCACTGGTGTCTTATTGGGAGAAAATATCTGCAGAAAGACTAAAACCAGAAGAGTGGCGGCTGTTAGAGCGGCACATTAACACCCATTGGTTTTTCAAATACTCTGATGTCCACATACTTTTGGCCATTTGGTGTATGTTGTAGAACAGAAAACCAAAAACATGTTTCTCATTCATCCCTCCCGAAGCAGCACTACACAGCAGGGGGTCAGCTGCCAAATGAAGACGTCCTCAGCTCTGAGAGGAAGCCGCTGTTTACTCACCATCTCTGCATTCACCTTCTGTCAGGAAATACCTGCTGCAATGCTAGATTTCTCAAAAACGGGCGCAGATGAAGCCTGCATTTGAATCTGAAATAGTAGAAAAACACTGAGCAGTAAAGTAAACTGGCCTTTGTTAATGCACACGACAACATGGAGAAGGCCTTTGAAGAGCAGGAGAAACACATCTGTACCATAAGTGAGGATTTATTTCTACAGCAACCTTTTAAAACAAAATGACAAAGTTCTTCACCGTGAAAAAGAGGCAGGAAGAATGTAACGAACACATAAAAGACATAAATTAAAAAGCGTTCCACACACTACCATGAATAAACAACTGCTCGTACAACTTTAACTGCAGCAGTGAAATGAAAGAAGAGCTCTCCGCCTTTACTGCAGCTTCAGTCTGTGTTTTAAATGTGTCAGCGCTCATTATTCCTAAAGGCAAAGGACGGAAAGGACGGATTCTTCTTCTGCTGTTCAACGCATCAGCCTTCTGTTGTGGAGACATTCCTGCAGGGCAGCAAATGAGCAACTAGCTCTGAGGGAGAAACATGGCAATTAACAGCGGGGTCTCCACCCAGCAGGCCCGGCCTGCGTTCTGCCTTTGAAGCGCTGATAAGACGAGTCTGTCTGGTGCCTTCACCGCGACGCAAATAAACAAGTAAGATCTGGAACAAGATGAGGGGAACGTGCTTCCACCGAGGAGACGTTCATGCGGCCGCAACCACCTTCTTCCTGCTTCCACTCTTCATATCCGTTACTCTTTTATCAGCATTTCTCGGGCTCAGTCTCACACGCGCCCACAACCCACCCAACACACACACACACACACACACACACACACACACACACACACACACACGTTTATGTCTGTAAATGTCTCTGTTTGTGGATTTAAATGACTGATTTCTCACACCTACAAAAGTGCAGATCTCTGGAACGTTTCATTGAATGAATAAAAACAGAACTGTCTAATCTCTCCTTTTAGACGCCAGACATTTTTTATCGTGATCCGGAGCAGAAACAAGAGTCCAAGCTGAAGCAGTTGTTGATCACTCGCGTCTCTACCGGCCGGTTAGGAGGCGCGAGGGGTCAACAGGTCAATGACGACATAAAACTGTCAATTAAAAAACAATTCAAACTATTTTGAATCTCCACAACCACGAGAGGTCGTTCAGGCTGATGTCATCCAGCAGTCGTAGCTTTTACTAACGAAACGTAATTCGTAGGTATCCCAAAAATGAATTGAGTAGGTTATCCAGATGATCATGTATAAGGAGAAGACGTATAAAAACAGCTGTACACAGTAAAGTAGCGAGCAGCCAGCTGTAAAGTAACTGTGCTGCTGATTGAAGGAAGCTGTCCTTGGTTAACGTTAACACTGACAGGAGGCACTCCATCCATCAGTGTGATGAAACGGTTTCACAGTTAGACATTAAAGCAGCACGTAAAGTATCTTTAGCTGCAGTATGTTTGAACAAAACCACCAAAATAGTTTTCAACCTTCAATTTGAATGCATAAAGCTGCATTCATCCATTTTTGGTCACTAAAAAACAACAATATCAAAATACCAGACACACAACTTGTTGAGAGGTAGAATCAGTGCTCTATGAATGGAGTCTGGTGTGTTCGTAGATCAGAGATAACAGCTTCAGCTCCTTAGAAAGGGAAAGCGGTGAAGACATTCTCAATAAAGCGTTCACTTAAAGTGATTAACAACTGATTCTTTTAGGAGTCTAGAACACGTCCACAGCAGAACATGACTTTGTTCTGTCGCAGAACACTGACTCTGGAGAAGAACCTCACACACACACACATCACTGCTGTCTCTTTATTACACAGTGATATTAATCTTCTCATCTAACTCTGGACAAGAAAGTAAATAAGCATATTTCCAGAACTACTACTTGTCAGTTCAGATTAATGCGTTAACGAACAGCAGCCTATTTGAACATTATTGTACCAGTTAAGCTGTGTTTATGTTCATCTGATGAATAATAAATATCCTGAACTCTTATTTTAACTCAGGTTCGGTTTCCACCAACTCATGAAAGAAACGTCTCTTAATCTGCTGAATGCAAGATGTCCCACTTCCTTCACCGGCTAGCTAGCTAGCAGTTAACAGTTAGCAGCTAGCATTTAGCAGCTAGCAGTTAACAGTTAGCAGCTAGCAGTTAGCAGTTAGCAGTTAGTAGGTACTTCTGTCACTTTACCTTTCAACCTTTGCACTTGAAGTCTTACTGCTTCGGGTTTGGTGTATTTCCACTCAAACAAACATCTTCAAGGTGCAGTGGGCGCTCAATTTTCACCACTGACGACTAATCCACATTTGCATATTTGCATTTAATTTGCAAGTAAACACGACGTCTCTGAAAGTCTTTCTGCATTTAGTTGAACTAACTCTCAGAGGAGCTTACAAACATTCAGGATTTACATCTTAAACCAGAGAAATGAGTTTCATTCACTGCTGAAGGCTTCAGGTCCTCGCTGTAATGTTCAGAGACAGAAAGCTGTAATGTTCAGACAGAGAGCTTTAAGGTTCAGAGACAGAGAGCTTTAAGGTTCAGAGACAGAGCTGTAAGGTTCAGAGACAGAGCTGTAAGGTTCAGAGACAGAGAGCTTTAAGGTTCAGAGACAGAGAGCTTTAAGGTTCAGAGACAGAGAGCTTTAAGGTTCAGAGACAGAGAGCTTTAAGGTTCAGACAGAGAGCTTTAAGGTTCAGAGACAGAGAGCTTTAAGGTTCAGAGACAGAGAGCTTTAAGGTTCAGAGACAGAGAGCTTTAAGGTTCAGAGACAGAGCTGTAAGATTCAGAGACAGAGAGCTTTAAGGTTCAGAGACAGAGAGCTTTAAGGTTCAGAGACAGAGAGCTGTAAGGTTCAGAGACAGAGCTGTAAGGTTCAGAGACAAAGAGCTTTAAGGTTCAGGGACAGAGAGCTTTAAGGTTCAGAGACAGAGAGCTTTAAGGGACAGAGAGCTTTAAGGTTCAGAGACAGAGAGCTTTAAGGTTCAGACAGAGAGCTTTAAGGTTCAGACAGAGAGCTTTAAGGTTCAGAGACAGAGAGCTTTAAGGTTCAGAGACAGAGTGCTTTAAGGTTCAGAGACAGAGAGCTTTAAGGTTCAGAGACAGAGAGCTTTAAGGTTCAGAGACAGAGAGCTTTAAGGTTCAGAGACAGAGAGCTGTAATGTTCAGAGACAGAGAGCTGTAAGGTTCAGAGACAGAGCTGTAAGGTTCAGAGACAGAGAGCTTTAAGGTTCAGAGACAGAGAGCTTTAAGGTTCAGAGACAGAGAGCTTTAAGGTTCAGAGACAGAGAGCTGTAAGGTTCAGAGACAGAGCTGTAAGGTTCAGAGACAGAGAGCTTTAAGGTTCAGAGACAGAGAGCTTTAAGGTTCAGAGACAGAGAGCTTTAAGGTTCAGAGACAGAGAGCTTTAAGGTTCAGCGACAGAGAGCTTTAAGGTTCAGGGACAGAGAGCTTTAAGGTTCAGAGACAGAGAGCTGTAATGTTCAGAGACAGAGAGCTGTAAGGTTCAGAGACAGAGCTGTAAGGTTCAGGGACAGAGAGCTTTAAGGTTCAGAGACAGAGAGCTTTAAGGTTCAGAGACAGAGAGCTTTAAGGTTCAGAGACAGAGAGCGTCTGGGATTTAAAACACTTTCATCACGCTTCCAAATATCTATCCCCCCCCAAAAAAAATGGTCTTCAGAGGATAAATATTTTCTCCACAGAGACGACAGAGAGAGAAGTCATCTGGACATGGACATCATGTTGGGCTGATGGACTCGGGGGTCTGGAGCTGGTCGCCAGGATGGACCTTGTTGCTATGGCAACTAATGAGCCATGTTGAGAGAGGGGTCATGAGACCTCCAGCAGAGATGCTGAGGAGGGTAAGAAGGAGCATCTCATCAGGAGCAGGAGATACAGGACGAGACTACCACAAGATGAAGAAGACAGGAAGAGGAGGAACAGGAGGAAGAGGAAGAAGAGGAAGAAGAGGAGGAACAGGAGGAAGAGGAGGAAGAGGAGGAAGAGGAGGAAGAGGAAGAAGAGGAGGAACAGGAGGAAGAGGAGGAACAGGAGGAAGAGGAAGAAGAGGAGGAACAGGAGGAAGAGGAGGAACAGGAGGAAGAGGAGGAACAGGAGGAAGAGGAGGAAGAGAAGGAACAGGAGGAAGAGGAGGAAGAGGAACAGGAGGAAGAGGAGGAGGAGGAAGAGGAGGAACAGGAGGAAGAGAAACGGGAGGAACAGGAGGAAGAGGAGGAACAGGAGGAAGAGGAGGAACAGGAGGAAGAGGAACAGGAGGAAGAGGAGGAGAAGGAAGAGGAGGAAGAGGAGGAACAGGAGGAAGAGAAACAGGAGGAACAGGAGGAAGAGGAGTCAGAGGTTGGCTGACCAGCTCCGGAGAACGAGATGTCTCTCAGGACGTCTGCAAGCAAACCCAATTCCAGCCGCGACGAAAGGAAGCGAAAGTTGAGAAGAGTGTGAGGCAGCATCACAGGCGGCCACACACACACACACCCACACACACACACACACACACACACACACAAGAGGAATATCCTCTCCGTACACACCAGCAGCAGACCTCATTGTAAAGTGGGACATTAAATAGGACACACTAAAAAAGTGTGGGGCTAAAAAGAGAATGGAGCAGTGATGCAGTGTCCAGCCAACACACACACACACACACACAGGTTTTTACATTCATGATGTCTCTTTGTTTCACTGAGTCCATAAGTCATAAAACACTGTCAGACATGTTTGTATTAATATGTGTATAAATGAGTGTGTGAGTGATGTGTGAACCTTCAGCACACAGAGAGGAATGAACGAGTGAAGTTTGGTGAAAGTAAAAACTGCTGAAGTGGAGATTTATCATGAGAGTCTGAGAACAAAGTCATTGAGAGAAGACGTCCTTTAAAGAGACATTACAGACATTTAGATCTCGCTCTCTGAAGTTGAGCCCGACGTCACCAAAGGGCCGACAGCGTCGCCAGCTCTTACAAATAGAGGCCATCTGTACACTTCTCAGTCGTCAACCATCTTCTCATAAATAGATTTATTGTTTTGTCCGTCAATCACACCGTTTATGTACACATCATTAGGACTACGTTCCAGCAACAGCCGCGCATTTCTACAACAGTCGATCAGTCAACAAGCCAGGAAGCATCGTTCATCCTCCGTTTCCTTTCGTCTGTGAAAGAATCAGAAATATCATCTTTGGCTCGTTAACTAACCTTCTCTTGTGACAAGAAGAAATGTACAGAATTGCATTTATACATACAGTCTGTCACAGATACTATACAGCACACATAAATACAACACACCTTAAAGACACAGCATGTTGTCTGCGTCCTGTCTCCTCTACTGACGCATCGTCTCCCGCCCTCGTTACCAAAGCCAGGAAGCAGTTTAAAGGGAGCCGGGTGGGAGAGGTGCTGCTGAGCTTATACCAGACCACTATTTACACATTTGGAGCTTCAGTGCATAGTTTGAACTCAGCATCGCGATAATGTGCAAGATATGAAACCAGGCGAGGAGACGGAGGGCAGCAGGAGAACGATGAGATTCAAAACAACACGATCATACAGTAGTGTGAACTTATGGATATGGCTTCCGGACCTTCTCAGGCAATTCAAGTTTTCTTTCCTCGTCTCTAAACAACAAAGCGTCGGCAACAAGCGAGGAGAGAAGCGTACGTTAAGGCTCGATTCACCATAAAACATGTAAAGGAAAAGATCTGCTGGAATCCAAGAGAAGCTCAGTGCGTTCAGTCTGAGGAACAAACAGGACGTTACCTTCTGTGCAGACTCCAGCAACAACACGTGTGCTGGGATCTCTTTAGCGTCATCTTTACCGTAACGTACATGAACAAGTGCTCAACGTCTGTATGTGTCGCGCCTGCGATGTCCCAGCATGCTCTACAACATCCCAGCGTGGCCGCGGGGCTACAGGGCACCGGTGAGGCACATGAGGACCAGCAGGTGTATCGTGAGCAGGTAACCCAGGAAGAAGTATCGAGAGCGGGCGCGGCTCGTCAGCAGCCGCGAGAAGTAGAGGCTCCGCCCCCGGAGCCAGCGCCGGCACGCCACCGCGCCGCCTTTCACCTGGAGAACAAAACGCAGAGCGGTCAGAGACACGCGGTCAAAGGTCACTCAAACGCTACACATGGCTCAGCACGTCGTACCGTCCGTGTTATTAGAGGCTGGTTTGGGTTGAGACTGAGAGCTGCCCACTCCTCTTCTGTTTCCATCTCGATACTGAAGTCTCTGGAACGAACACCGCAAAACAAAAGCATCACTGCTGATTATTGACAGGAAAGCTTCAGCCGTCTACTGGACGGGTCGGGTGACTTCGGTCAATACTCACAAAGGCATGGTTAAGATCGTTGAGTTCATGTTACATGAACCATGAGCAGCAAAGTAGAGTCCATTCAGACGGACCTCCATGGTATTAAGGAGACTACCGACCTCTGAGCCATCAGTCTGAATATGTGTTCAGTACTTATTATCTTATTATTTATATTCTTTTAGGGTCCAAATACCCTTTTCCTCCACACTGGGAAACATGCTTGTTTTCGTTACCTTGCTGGCTCAATAACAGAGTCTCCACCTGTCTGCTTGGCTTTCACCTTTTTCTTTGTCGGAGCACCAGAAAGGCTGGTAGCTGACGGGCAGGTCGGTATGAAGAGCATCAAGAGAGACGAACGTCCTGAACGACCTCAGAGCTCCATGACATGAATGAAAAAGCCCTGGTTGTAAATTGACGTTTTATGGTGTGTGTGAGTGTGTGTGTGTGTGTGTGTGTGTGTGTGTGTGTGTGTGTGTGTGTGTGTGTGTGTGTGTGTGTGTGTGTGTGTGTGTGTGTGTGAAGCAAAGACAGAGACAGAGAAGGAGACAGACAGATCAGTGACCTCTTCGCTCCGTCCTCAGTAAGACGCAAAGCCTCCTCAGCCGTCTCCCTCCTCGCTCTCTCTTCAGTCAGACTCTGCTCCAACTCAAGCAGCCTGAAGACACAAACAAAGAACATGTTTCAGTGAAGCATCACACAAAGAACATGTTTCAGTGAAGCATCACACATAAATAACATGTTTCAGTGAAGCATCACACATAAATAACATGTTTCAGTGAAGCATCACACATAAAGAACATGTTTCAGTGAAGCATCACACATAAAGAGCATGTTTCAGTGAAGCATCACACATAAAGAACATGTTTCAGTGAAGCATCACACATAAAGAACATGTTTCAGTGAAGCATCACACATAAAGAGCATGTTTCAGTGAAGCATCACACATAAAGAACATGTTTCAGTGAAGCATCACACATAAAGAGCATGTTTCAGTGAAGCATCACACATAAAGAACATGTTTCAGTGAAGCATCACACATAAAGAACATGTTTCAGTGAAGCATCACACATAAAGAGCATGTTTCAGTGAAGCATCACACATAAAGAACATGTTTCAGTGAAGCATCACACATAAATAACATGTTTCAGTGAAGCATCACACATAAAGAACATGTTTCAGTGAAGCATCACACATAAAGAACATGTTTCAGTGAAGCATCACACATAAAGAACATGTTTCAGTGAAGCATCACACGTAAAGAACATGTTTCAGTGAAGCATCACACGTAAAGAACATGTTTCAGTGAAGTATCACACGTAAAGAACATGTTTCAGTGAAGCATCACACGTAAAGAACATGTTTCAGTGAAGCATCACACAAAGAACATGTTTCAGTGAAGCATCACACAAAGAACATGTTTCAGTGAAGCATCACACGTAAAGAACATGTTTCAGTGAAGCATCACACGTAAAGAACATGTTTCAGTGAAGCATCACACGTAAAGAACATGTTTCAGTGAAGCATCACACACAAAGAGCATGTTTCAGTGAAGCATCACACAAAGAACATGTTTCAGTGAAGCATCACACGTAAAGAACATGTTTCAGTGAAGCATCACACATGAAGAACATGTTTCAGTGAAGCATCACACATAAAGAACATGTTTCAGTGAAGCATCACACATAAAGAACATGTTTCAGTGAAGCATCACACATAAAGAACATGTTTCAGTGAAGCATCACACACAAATAACATGTTTCAGTGAAGCATCACACACAAATAACATGTTTCAGTGAAGCATCACACATAAATAACATGTTTCAGTGAAGCATCACACATAAAGAACATGTTTCAGTGAAGCATCACACATAAAGAACATGTTTCAGTGAAGCATCACACACAAATAACATGTTTCAGTGAAGCATCACACATAAATAACATGTTTCAATGAAGCATCACACATAAAGAACATGTTTCAGTGAAGCATCACACATAAAGAACATGTTTCAGTGAAGCATCACACACAAATAACATGTTTCAGTGAAGCATCACACATAAATAACATGTTTCAGTGAAGCATCACACATAAATAACATGTTTCAGTGAAGCATCAAACATAAAGAACATGTTTCAGTGAAGCATCACACGTAAAGAACATGTTTCAGTGAAGCATCACACGTAAAGAACATGTTTCAGTGAAGTATCACACGTAAAGAACATGTTTCAGTGAAGCATCACACGTAAAGAACATGTTTCAGTGAAGCATCACACAAAGAACATGTTTCAGTGAAGCATCACACAAAGAACATGTTTCAGTGAAGCATCACACGTAAAGAACATGTTTCAGTGAAGCATCACACGTAAAGAACATGTTTCAGTGAAGCATCACACGTAAAGAACATGTTTCAGTGAAGCATCACACACAAAGAGCATGTTTCAGTGAAGCATCACACAAAGAACATGTTTCAGTGAAGCATCACACGTAAAGAACATGTTTCAGTGAAGCATCACACATGAAGAACATGTTTCAGTGAAGCATCACACATAAAGAACATGTTTCAGTGAAGCATCACACATAAAGAACATGTTTCAGTGAAGCATCACACATAAAGAACATGTTTCAGTGAAGCATCACACACAAATAACATGTTTCAGTGAAGCATCACACACAAATAACATGTTTCAGTGAAGCATCACACATAAATAACATGTTTCAGTGAAGCATCACACATAAAGAACATGTTTCAGTGAAGCATCACACATAAAGAACATGTTTCAGTGAAGCATCACACACAAATAACATGTTTCAGTGAAGCATCACACATAAATAACATGTTTCAATGAAGCATCACACATAAAGAACATGTTTCAGTGAAGCATCACACATAAAGAACATGTTTCAGTGAAGCATCACACACAAATAACATGTTTCAGTGAAGCATCACACATAAATAACATGTTTCAGTGAAGCATCAAACATAAAGAACATGTTTCAGTGAAGCATCAAACATAAAGAACATGTTTCAGTGAAGCATCACACATAAAGAACATGTTTCAGTGAAGCATCACACACAAATAACATGTTTCAGTGAAGCATCACACATAAATAACATGTTTCAATGAAGCATCACACATAAAGAACATGTTTCAGTGAAGCATCACACACAAATAACATGTTTCAGTGAAGCATCACACATAAATAACATGTTTCAGTGAAGCAGTCACACATAAATAACATGTTTCAGTGAAGCATCACACAAAAAGAACATGTTTCAGTGAAGCATCACACATAAATAACATGTTTCAATGAAGCATCACACATAAAGAACATGTTTAGTTCCGTCTCCTCACCTTTCTCGGAGCTGACTGGCTTCAGCGGTTTCAGCCATGGTTGAGTCGTTGCTCCTCTCCTGAGGGGCTCCGGGTGCAACCTCAGCAAACACTGACCCCTGGTGGTGGAGATGCAGCATTACATGTAAATAGAGAAATCTTTATTGTCTGCTTTGATTGGCTTCATTTCACAGCATGACAATCCAGAGAGACAAGAAACAAAGGGAGGGGAAGCACACGATACAACTTCAGGTCATCTACCTGAGACTGAACCTGCTGCTCCAGCCAGTGGCAGCGATCCTGGGCGTCCCTCAGGGTTTGGGAGACGGCTTTCAACTGAGCTGCAGCAGCACCTTTCTCCTCCACCGCCTGCTGCAGCTGGAAAGGGGGTGAGGGGGAGGGGGAGGGGGGGAGATGTTGCACATGAACATGGTGATGCAGCAGTCATTTCCTCTTTAATTATCCTCAAAGAACTGTTTTCATTCAACGTCAGAGGTTATGTCGTCTGGAGAAAGAGCAATAATCAAATAAATATCTTGTAACAATAAACGTGTATTATAGTCAAACAGCTTGCTGCACCGCCAGCGTGTTCACACGCGTTGCGTTTGAGGGCCGTAGGAGAGCTCGGCTGTTGTCGTACCTTCAGGTTGAGCTGCTGGGAGTACTGGTCTCGCTGCTGGATCTCGTACAAGCAGCGCTGCAGGTCTCTGTGGAGCTGGATCCTCTCGGCCTCCGGGCGACTCGCCGACTCGTCCGCTCCGCTCCGACCGGCCAAAACAACCGATTCCTGTTGAGGGGAAGGAAAAAATAATGAAGAAAACGAGCCGAAACGTTTGTTTGAATAGAATCAAACCGGTTTGAAAAACAACCTCAACTCTCAAACAGTTGAGTGCAAAACAGTATTTTGTTGGTTGAACTCACCTTGACTGGCAGCGTGTCCTTCCTCTCTGCGTCAGATCTACAGAACAGACAAAACAAACCTTTAGTATCATAAGAAAATATATTTAATTTCTCACGTGCGCTCGCGGTAGTTTGGGCGAAAATCAAACGTCCCGCTTCCAAGTACGAGACTCCTTTTATGGTTGTTGTGCATGAACAAAAACGTTTTGAAGCAAGAAGTTCTGGGAAAGACCAGAGCTGTGAGTTGTAGATGAGGTCCGCCACACTGACAACACTACAGGCATCAACAGGGTCGATCTAACAGTCACACTGCACTTTCAGTTGGAAACACAGCAGTTGAATTGATCTCATCTCCGCTCTACTTTACCTCAGCTCTGGCCATCCTTGCTGGTAGCTGCTGATTTCTCTTTCAGGTGGAACTCTGTGAGTTTGCTGCAGTTCTTCCACCTCCTGCAACAACATCAACGTCTTTCGTCACAAAGATCAAACTCACCCCAGACTAAATGTTCTCAGACTGAACTTCACAGACACATGAGCATCCCAACACAAAACAAAAGAACGCCACCATGCAAGTCAAAGCGATGATGGATGAAACAATGTTGGCCCTGCATGCTTTGACAGCCACACTCAAACCACAGCGGAGGACTTCACTTACCGGCCCTTCCTTCTCCCTCTGGAGGACACTTCCTTTTGACTTTCCTGTCTCCGGACTCGACCCTTGCCTGGACTCAACCGCTCTTTTGGCCCCGGCCAGCTCCTCCATCAGCCGCTCGCGGTCCTTTTGGAGGCTGGCCATGGATCTGGAGAACGCCGACAGCTGCCTGCTGAACGTGCCGTTCTCCAGCACGACCCGCTTCAGCTCCTTTTCCTTCTCCGACAACTCCCCCGACAGCTCATCCAGCAACTTGCTCAGCTCTGCGTGCGCGTCTCTGTCCTCTAAAGCTGCTGACTTCCGAACAAGGACGTCTCTCTGTTTGGCCAACATGGCCAGGTCGGCCGTGGCGTCCCGCAGGCCGCGCTCCACCGTGTTCAGGGCCGCCCGAGTCTCTCGGAGCTCCTGGTCGTACCCGTTTCTCAGGATCTTGAAGTCCTCGATGAGCTGGTCTCGGTCGTTCTGCAGAGCGGCCATGGCTCTGCACATGGACTCCTTCTGAGCCTTGGTGTCTTTGCTCTGCGTCTTGGCCCCCGATAGCTGCTGCTCCATCTCCAGCAGCTCTGTAGCGAGCTCCGCCGCCCTGAGGTCCGCCGTCTCCCGCTCGGTCCTCATCAGCTCCACCTCGCGCTCCAAGGCGTCCAGCTCGCCGTTGTACTTGTCCTCAGCTTGCGCCAGGCTTTTGTCCGTTTCAGTCTCCACCAGCTGCATTGTTTCCTTCAGCTCATCAGTCAGGACCTTCTGAGCAAGAAGCTTCTGCTGGAGGTTGTTACATTCAGCCGCTTTGGCTGCGACCGCTTCCTGCAAATCAGAGATGACTTTGCCTTCGTTCGTCGCAGCTCGTTCTTGTTTCAGAGTTAACATGTCAGCCTCCAGACTGGAGACCTGAGCTTTGAGCTGAGAGACCTCTGCTCTTAAAATATCACTCGCCTCTTCCTCCTTTTGAAGGTCCAACCGAGATTCTCTGTGCTGCTTTGTGGCAGCAGCTTTTTGGTCTTCCAGGTCTTTGATCACATCCTGCTGCTTCTTCAGCAGCCCCTTCAGCTGGTTGTCCTTCAGGAATAAAACCTGATTCAGGTCCTCTCTGTACCGGACCAGTTGAGCCCTGAGCATAGCGTTCTCCGAGTTGAGATCATCCATTTGATGCAACAGCTTCCGTATTTCATGTTTGAGGCCTTTGGTGGCGCCGCCCTCCCCGTCAGCTGAGCCGTCTTTCCCCTTTAACCCCAACTGGCTCTTTGCGTCAAGGATCCTGTGTTCTGACGTCAGTCGCTCCCGTTCGCTCTGTAGAGACACCATGGAGTTCTTGAAGGACTCCATCTTAGCGGCCGCCTGCTCCTTCTCCTGGATCAACCGGTCCACTTTCACTTGCAGGCTTCTCAGCTTTGCTTCGAGGCCTCTCAGCTCTTTGTCGGCCGTCTCTCTCTGGTAGCGTGATGACGCCAACCTGTCCTCGTACACGGCTGACTGACCGCGATGATTGGCCTGGAGTTGTTCCAGATATCCGGACATCTGTCCGTCTCTGCAGGACAGCAAGGAGGAGATCTCGGCGTCTTTGCCGTGGAGGAGTGTTTTCAGCTGCAGAGAAATCCCCTCCTGCTTCTCAAAGTCAGCTTGAACTTTGTCATTCAGAGACCGTAACAGGAACAGCTGAGAGTCAGAGTCTGCGTTTGTCTTCTCCACCTGCTGCAGATTTAGCAGAGTTTGGGAAATCACGTCTTCCTTGTCTGCGAGCTGTCTGTTCAGCATGTTCTTGTCTCCTTCGATCCTTTGGGCGTGAGCGCCGAGCTCCCTCACCTGTGCGTCCATGAGCTCCACGGTGTCGGAGAGCTCAGCGTTGCTGGCGCTCAGGACGAACAGCTGCCTCTGCTGCGCCGCGGCAGCGACGGAGTATTCGCTGAGTGTCCTCTCCAGTCGGGACTCGGTCACTCGGAGCTCATTCACCTCTTGGTCTTTCACTCGCATGTCCTCCAGGAACCGCTTGATCACGAAACCCTGCTCCAGGAGCTGGCTGTCCTTCTCGTGTAACGTCTTTCGGTACAAATCACTCCAGCGTTTGGAAGCATCTGCGCCTTGAGGAGTGGCGGATAAAGCGGACATCTTCACCTCGTTGGTCTCAGCCGATCTCTTCAGAGTATTAATCTGAAGATCCTGAGAGTCTAAGTGCTGCCTCAGCTCAATCACTTTTTGACTTTCTTTATCTCTCAGGTCCTTAAAGTCTTCTATCTGCTGTTGTAACACAAACTGATTCTCCAAATAAGAATTGAATAGTTTGTCATCTATACTTGGTGCTGTTGTGATTTTGTGATCCTCAGATTTGTTACTTTCCTGTGAGATGTCCAGAGCCAGCTGGTCTCGTTCAGACTCAACACCCAGGATCTTCTCCGTGGCCTCCTGGAGGAGCTCCTTGTGCGTCGCCAGCTCGGCTTCAACCAGTTGACTTCTCTCCTCCAAAGCAGACGTTTGCTCTGAGCTTTTCTTCAGCTCTCTCTCCGAGTGTTCACAGGCTGACCGAGAGCTCTTCACAGCGCTCTCCAGATCCAAGATCACTTCCTGGTATTTAATGCAGTTTTGCTGCAGGTGCTTTATCTCGTGGTGCTTCTCTCTGAGCAGCTCTTGCAGTTCTTTCTTCACGTTCTTGGAGCCCTGGCTGCCCCTCTGAACCGTCTTGAGCTTCTCCTCGAACTCTCGGACCAGTTTGAGCTGCTCCTCCTCTTTTTCTTGGCGAACTCGAGCGCTCATCTCTTTGCTCGCCACCAGCTGAGAGGACAGCTGCGTGTTTTGGGTTTGCAAAACGGAGACGGACTCGGTCAGTTCATCGATACTCTCGGAGTTTTTCAGGATCACAGTTTCCAGATACTCGTTATCATTTTTCACCTTGTCTGAAATCTCTTGAACGTTTTCAAGCTCCTCCTGCAGAAGAGACTGGTCATCCTCCAAGATCCTCACCTTCTCATTCAGGCTGACGCTCTCTCGGGTGTGTTTGTTCATGACACCTTTGAGCTCTTTAATGTCGTCGTCTTTCTTTTCCAGCTGCAGCTCGTGATCGTTCTGCATCTTCTCTAATCTTTCACAAAGATGTTGCTTCTCTTTTTGGAACAGATTGTTGATTTCCAACTGAGCTCCGAGTTCTGTTTTCTGGGCCTCGATCTGGGCCATCAGGGCATTATTCAAACCGAGTGCTTCGTCAAGTTTGAGCTGCATGTTGTTTGTGTACGTGTTTGATTCAGAGTGCTTCTCTTCCAACGCACGGCTCGCCACTTCAAGCTTTTCTGCCAGTCGGTTATTTTCACCCTCCAGTTCAGTGAGCTTCTCTCCGAGTTTGCAAATCTCCGCCTCCGATTGGTGATCTTGATCAGTCAGCTCGCACGTTGCCAGTTTGTGGTTTTCCTCGAGCTCAGCCAGCGCTCTTCTAATTGTCTGATTCTCCTCCTCCAGCTCCTCAATCTTCTGCCGCTTGTCTTTGGAAAATGTGTGCATCCTCTCTTTAATTCTCCCATTTTCTTCCTCCGTCTCTCGAGCTCGCTTGTCCAGGAACTCCATCTCGGTCTCCTGTTTGTGGATTTCTCCGAGGGCTTCCTGCCGGTCTCGTTTCGCCCCCTCCAGAAGCTGTCTCATCTTGTCCATTTCACTGCTCACGTTCTCATAAGCCTGAAGAAGAGACTCGTACTCTTGCTTCAGCTCGGCGTGCTTGGACTTCCACTTGGACAGCTCCTCTGTCTGAGAGTCCTTCAGAGACTCGAGCTGGCAGGAGAAGGCTTGTTTCTGCTGCGTGATGCTTTCTATGGTTCGTTTCAAGCTTTCACAGGCGGCTGACAGGCTGCGGTTATCGCTGAAGACGCCATCCGCCTCGCCGCTGAGCTCGTCTTTGTCCCTGGCCAGAGACGACACGGAGCTTTCCAGCTCCTCGTTCTGCTGTTTTAACTTCAGCACCGACAACTCCAGAGAGCGGTACTCGGCTTCTTTGGCGTCATGTTTGGCTGACATCTTTCCTACTTCTTCTTTGAGCGTTGTGTTTCCCTTCAAGAGCTCTTTCCTGGAAACTAACGCTGCTTGAAGTTTCCTGGTTAGCAGAGCAGCTTTGCCCCGGCTGTCCTGATCGTTCGCTCCAGATGTCTGAAGCTCAGCAGCCTCCGTTCTCATCTTTTCAACGGCACTTTCATGCATTTTAATTTGACGCTGCAATTGCAGTTCGAGTGCAGATATTAGTTCTTCCTTTTCTGACACTTGAGCCTGAGAAACTGACAAGGCGTCGTCTCTCTCCTTTACTTTCACTTCAAAGTTTTCCGCACATCTGCCGGAGGAACAGGGGAACTCTTCGTTCCTGTCCTCCTGTGTGTTTGTTTGAAGCGTGTTTTGATGGAGCTGCTCAGTTACTTTCTCCTTCAGCTGCTCATTCAGCGCCGTCACCTCATCTCTGAGTTCACCGATTAATCTGAAAGCATTTCCATTTTCTTGCTTTAACAAATCCAACTT
The DNA here is from genome assembly GCF_949748355.1 of Melanostigma gelatinosum. Taxonomy (NCBI): domain Eukaryota; kingdom Metazoa; phylum Chordata; class Actinopteri; order Perciformes; family Zoarcidae; genus Melanostigma; species Melanostigma gelatinosum. The sequence goes on from NC_136635.1 coordinate 32,505,297, forward strand.
CGTTTGTGTTTCAGAACAATGCAGTTGTGCTTTCTCACGCTCCTCAGTTGAAACACTTTTGTCATCACTGAGCTCCTGCTTTGTCTCTGCTGCTGTCTTTTCGACGGCTAAAACTTCCAAAGATTTCTGTGACACTAAAGCCTCAAGTTCCACTTTCATTTGGTCACTTTTCTCCAGAAGAGCCTCGTTCTGCTGCATCAAGAGCTGATATTTTCCCTCATTTGCATGCATGTGTTCCAGTGAGTCGCTCAGTTTATTCAGTAAGTCCTGCTTCTCCTCTTGGCTCTTGAGCTCAGAGACTTTAATTGCTTCCTGATATTTCTCAACTTCTTCCGCTTTCTCTTTTACTTCTGCACGAGCTTTCTCTGAGTCCGTCTCTCGCGTCTGAAGTTGGGATTTCAGAGCGTCTGCTCTTCGCTCACCGACTACCAGAGCCTCGTCCTTCATCGCCATCTCAAGAGACAAGCTCTCAAGTTTGGATTTGACATTTTCAAGCTCAGTCTGCAGGTTTGACAGAGAATGGCTCTGGCTCTCCTTCTCAGCCAGAGACATCTTCAGATCTTGTAGAGTTGTATCCCTCTCTTCGACAAGCTGTCTTAAAGCGTCCAGCTCGTCCAGATCGGACAAAGATCTCTGACGGAGTTTCTTCAGCTCCCTGACCGTCTCGTCAAAGTCCACCTGGACGGCGTTGAGCTCGCTCGTCTGCTGGCAGCGTTGCTCCAACAGAGCCTTGTAGTCGTCCTTCAGCTCGGCCAGCTCGTGGGTTGACTTCTTCTCGTTCTCTTGAGCTTTCTTCAGCGTCTCTTTGCGCGCCAGCAAGGCAGCCTGGGCCTTTTTCTGTACCTTCGCCTTTTCAAGCTTCATCTGAGCAAGCTCATTTTCCAAATCGACGGCAGAAGCAGCGGAGGAAGCTCTGTCCTCTAGGTCTTCTTTGAACGTCTTGATTTCCTTTTGAAGCTCTTCTGATTTCTGCACCCAGCCTCTCCTGCCTCGCTCGTACGCCTCCTCCCTCTCAGCGGCTCTGGACTGCAGCTGCTCCACCAGGATGCTGTTCTCCGTCAGCGTCTGCAAACTTTCTGACAAACTCACTTCTTTCTCACTGAAGGCGGTTTGCAGCATTTGTTTTTCCGACTGCAATTGTTCCACAAGTCTTTCACTTCCTGTGTTGAGTCTGAGAATCTCTCCTTCTTTCTCAAGAAGTTTCTTTTCAAGAAGAGAACGGTTTTCTTGATACATCTCTGCAGTGACCTGAGCTTGATTCGTTACCTCTTCTAATTGATCCTGCAAAAGTAATACCTGACTTTTATCGTTTTGGTTTTCATATTGCTCAATCTTTTTCAACAGATCCTTTCTTACAAGGAGAGCAGCCTGAAACTTCTTCTTGGTTGCGTCCTTCTCTTTCGACACCTTGGCCACTTCACCCCTCAGATCGTCATTTGTGTCGATCAGCTCAAGCTTCTCACAATTCTTGGTCTGGAGTTCGCTCAGAGAGCGTGACAGACGCTCCTCTAACTGCTGAGAGATCTCTTCGAGCCTCTTCGTGGAGGTTTCGTGTTCTCGCTTGACGCTTTCCAATCGTGCCGTCAGAGAAGTCTTTTCCTCACCAAGTTTCATTCTCTCATTTGAGGCAGATTCTATAAGTTGGGCGATGGACGCATCTCTATCCCGTAACTGCTGACTAAGTCCAGCGAGTAACTCCTTCTGCTGACTGCTCTGAACGCTCATACAGTTGATCTGCTCATCCTTTGCTTGCGATTCTCCGTGTGAAGAAGAGTGTTTGACAGCCGCTTCTTTCACCGCCTCTAACTCGGCATCCAGTCGAGTCTGCAGATGCTCCGCCATCTCTTTCAAAAGGAGAATTTGTTGACCCTTCTCGTCGTTGCTCCTCTCTCCTCGACTGAGTGTGCTCTGTGTTTTTTGTAATTGTGCAACAGTTTCCTCCACCTCATCTCTCAAAGCATCGACCTCGGACTGATGGCGTTCTTGTAATTCTTTTATCACGTCCTGTAAAGAAGCAGCTGATCTCTCAGACTCTTTGTCGGCACCGATTTTTCTCGCTACAAGTTTTTGCAACTCGTGTTCTGCAGCTTTTAGAGCCTGTTGCAAATTCGTGTTGTCATTATCCTTTTCCTGAACAGACGCTAAAACCTTCTGGAGCTGAATCCTGGACGCTGACGCCTCTGACTCTTTGGCGCTCAGCTGATCAGACCTCTGCCCGATAGCGGAGGAGGCCTCTGCTAGCTTCTCCTGCAAGCTGTCCAAGTCTCCTTTCAAAGCATTCACTTCAACATCTTTAGATTTCATTTCATTTTCAACACTTTTCAATTGTTCTGCAAGCAGGTTCTTATCCTGTTTCTCTCTGTCCAGAACCAACAGCCACTCTTTCTCAGAATCCTGCAGAATCTGCTCTATCTTTTCAATGTTTTCTTTTAATCGAGAAACCTCTTGGTCTTTGCCACTCACCTTTGCTTGAAGGCTCTGCTTCTCGGACAGCGTTTGCTCCATTATTTGGCTCAAGCTGCTGGACTGCTGCTCCATCTGGACCTGCGACGCTCGGACTTGATGATGTTTCCTCTCCAGCTCTTCCCTCTCCGCGAGATGTTTCCTAACCTCCTCTAGTAAATGAGTGTTTTCATTACCGACAGCCGTGAGACGTCTCTGGTGCTCCTCCTTTGACACACCGATCTCCTCGCTCAGCCTCTTGTTCTGCTGTTCTAGTTTCTGCATTTCTGCGAGCAGCTGGGATGCGTGCTTGGCCTGGGATGTGTACCGACTGTTAATTGCATGGAGAGCCATTTCCCTCTGCTCCAGGTTTTCCGTCAGCGCGTTCATTTGTGCCACGACTTGAAGATGTTGTGATTTGAGTCGTTCGATTTCGACGGTCAGCAGCGACGCGCTGGCTTGATGGGAAGCAAAAGCTTCGTCCTTTTCCTTCGAAAGACTGGAGTTCAGGTCTTCGGTTTTCTGAACTTTGTGATGGATCCGAGATAACTCATTCCTCAGTGTTTCTACGGTCGTCTGACGTTCGTCACTGGTGTCGTCCAGTTCCCTCCGAAGGTTGGACACCTCCTCGGTCGTCTGGGTCAGATGCTTCCTCACATCCTGCAGCTCCTCTAAGTTAGCCGTGTATTTCTCTTGGAGGTTGTTGAAGGCACTTTGTGATTCTTCTGCTGACGTTTTGAGGCTTTCAGACTCGGCGGACAGGAGCTGAATGTGACTCTGAAGCTGCGACACCGACTCTGTGCTTTCCATGAACTGAGACTTGAAGAGCAAAGCCTCATCTGCTCTTCTCTGAATATCCTGAAGAGACTTTGATTGGTCCAAAAGAGCTGCCTCCTTTTCTTCAACGGCCTTCTTGAGACTCTCCGCCTCAGACATCTGAACCTGGAGGCTGCTGTTGAGCTTTGTGAGCGATTCTTCGAGGTGGGACGTCTGTTCTTTCAAGCCCTCACACTCCGTCTCTCTGGCTTGTAGGTTTGACTTGAGATCCTCAACAGCAGCTGAAGAATGACTCCGATATTCAAGACTCAGCTGTTCTTTTTTCTCCAAAGTCTTTTTCAGTACAGAAGACTCTGACGACAGACTGTCAACTCGTCCTCTGAGTTTACAGATGGAATCTTCACGCTCTGAAACGTTTGCACTTAAACTCTCATTGTCATCTGCTTGCTGTTGCAGCTGCTCCTCCTGCTCAGAGATCCTAGCCGTGAGTTGCTGGATCAGACTCTCCTGCTGTTTCAGGGACTCATCTTTTCCTTGCAAGGTGAAGTGAAGCCTCTCCTTCTCCGAGTCTGCAGTTTGGAGTTTGCCGTCTCCGTCGCAGACTTCCGTTTTGAGATGTTCAACCTCTTGGCGCGTTTTGGAAAACTCTGTCACCGTTTTCTGCAGTTCAGATTTCAACCTTGCGTTCTGCTCGCTCAGCGCTTGAATGTTGTCGTTAAAATCGACAATCTCTGCTTTCCTCCGGTCCTCGTCCTGAGTCAGCTGACCGTTTTCCGCAGCGAGTTTCTGCACAGCGGCCTTCAGGCCGGTCACCTCGACCTCCATCTCTGCAGCGCTCTCGTTCATGGCGCCGAGCTGACCGCTGAGCGAGAACACCGACTCCTTTCGTTGACTCAGCTCGTCCTTCTGGTGTTGAAACTCATCCCTCAAGTCTTTTAAGGTCTGTTCTTTCTGCTCCATTGTTATATCCGTCTCTTTCCTGAGTGTCTCTGCTTCACTCTGCATCTGGGACACGAGGGCCTTCAGCTGCACCGCCTCATTCTGGTGAACGCTGCACTCCTCTGCTTTCTGCTGAAACACGGCGTCTTTCTCCAGCAGCCCTGACTTCAGCGCAGACGCTTGCTGCTGAAGCATTGACGCAGTATCCTGAAGTTGCAGCAGCTGGTTCTGCTTCTCATTCAACGACGCGTCGAGTCGACTAACTTGTTCTCGTTGACTTTCAAGTTGCTCTTCTCTCTCCTTTAACGTTTTTGACAGAGACGCACATTCACTTGTTTTCTCAAGTAAACCTGCAGAGTTCGACTGCTCGCGCTCCTTGAGGATCTTTTTTAATTCGTCTTCTGCAAGAGCAAGCGCCTCCTTTTCCTCCAACAGGCCGCTGATCATCTTCTGATTCTCTGAGATCTGAACTTCCAGCCCAGAGTTGTGTTCTTGGAGTGAACTCCTCTGAGCGGTTAGTTCAGAAGCTGATTTGCTGTTCCGTGCTAACGCCTCCTGTAGTCTCTCATTGCTTTCTGTGACGCTGCTGATCTTCAGGCTGAAACTGGCGTTCTGCTCAAGAGTCGCTTTCAGCCGTCCATCGAGGTCAGACCGAACCTGTGCCTGCAGAGCGAGCTCCTTCTCTCTGGACTCACAAGCAGCACGGAGTTGGTGGTTTTGCTCCGTCACCGCCTGGATGTGGCCGTTTAAACCGGCCAGGTCCGTTTGCCTCAGTTCTGCTGCGGACTCCAGCTTCCTGGCGTTTTCCTCCATGACGCGGATCTGCTCACTCAGAGACTTGACGGTGTTGTTTGTACCGTCCACTTCCTCTTTGTGTTTCTGACTCTGTCGTGTCACATTTCTCAACGTTTCTTCTCGCTCCTCAATCAGCTGGCGAAGCTGCGAGCGCTCCTCGTTGAGCGAAGCAGCTTCTGCCTGTAGTTTGATCACGATATGTTCCCGGTGTGTGATCTCGTTCTGCAGACGGTGGTTCCCTTCCTGCCTCTCTGTCAACACGGTCTCCTTCTCCTTTAACTCTGACTTCAGACTGCATTCCTGCTCTCGGAGCAGAGACAGCGTCTGTTGTTGGGCCTCGACCTGCGATCGGTGATCCTGCTGGAGCTGGTTCACCTCTTCCTCTCTCTCCCTCAGCAAGCGGCTGAGGTTACTGCATTCGTTGGTTTTTGCCAGCAGAATCTCTGAGTTTGAGTTCGTGCTTTGCTCGACAACTTTGTTTAAGTCATGAGCTCGAAGAGTCAGATCCTCTTTATCTTTTTCTAGCCCTTCAACTATCGAGTTGTTTTGTGAAAGCTGCGTTTCCAATGTGGATACTTTGGTTTGCAACGAATCCCTCTCAAGAGAAACTGCTGAGATAGTCGTTACGCTCCCGGTGACTTCCAGTTCGAGTCGCTCTCTCTCTTTTGTAAGAACGTCTACTTGACTCTCAAGACTGAGGTTGAGTTCAAGAGCGGACGAAATCTTTTCACCAAGCTGGTTGGCGTTCTGCTTCTGCTGCTGGAGCTCCTCCGTCAGCCCTTTAAGTTTCTCTTGCAGCTGCTTCTTCTCCGTCTTCATGCTTTTTAATCGATCCTTGAGTGTGGAGATATTTTCAGATTTGCTCTGAACTTCGCTGCTCAGTTTCTCGTTTTCTGAATCCCGGTTTTGCAGTTCGTTGTTGAATTTCCGCCTCTCGTCCTCGGCCTGTTTGTCAGTCGTCTTCAGTTGGTTTTCCAGCGTCTCTATGGTTTCCAGTTTCTCTTGAATCTCCTTCTTGATGTGCTCCTCACTCTGTGTTTGCTCCTCTAACTGTTTGGACAACGTCTGCGTTTCCTTGCTGTATGTTTCCACCTGTGCCAGGAGTTTGTTCTGTTCATCCTTGAAAGACTTCAGTTCTCTTTCGTACGTCTGCTCTTTCTCGCTCAGCTGCTGCTGTAGCTGCTCACTGCCGGTGGTTCTGTCCTTGAGCTGCAAAAGGACTTCTTCTGACTGCCGCTGCTTCTGTGTGGACGCAGTCAGCTGCTCTTTCAGTGCAGTGATGTGTGTTTCACATTCAGAGAGATGATCGCGATGGCTCACAAGCTGCTTCTGGCTCTCCCCCTGAAGGTCCAGGATAGTCCTCTTGTCCTCCTCCGTTTGCTTGATCAGATGCTCCAGCTCAGCCTCTCTAGACTCTCGCTCCTCTTTGGCCTTGAGCACCTCCTCCTCAGCATCCTTTACTTTCTCCACCAGCTCTGTGATCTTGCTATCCAGCGCCTGCTGATCTGAAGTCTGAGACTCTCTGATGACCGTGGCCTCCCGCTCTGCCTTACTCACAGCGTTTTCCACACGAACCAGGTTCTCCTCTTTGAGTTTGATGTCCTGCTTCAGCACCGCGACCTGCTCCGCGTACTCCGCCATGTTTCCAGCGAGGGTTTGTATCTCCTCCTCCTTTTCCAACAGCGCGTCTTTGAGTCTGTCGACTTCACGCTCGCAGCCCTGAAGGCCGTGAATGAGCTGGGCTCGTTCTTCCAAGTGGGCGGAGTTTAATTTGTCCAGCTCCTCGTTTGTCTGATCGAGCTCCGTTTGTAGAGTTTCGATGGTGACTTCCTGCTTTTGTGTCTGAAAACGAGAAGATAAAACACAATGAAGCATGGAGCGAGGCCGGAGGAGCCATGAAAGATGACTGCATCTCATGTGTGTGTGTGAACTGATTAAAGTCCCAGTGAGCGTCTTCTGTTGCGGATGCTCTGAGAATGTAATATTAATGTGTCGGTTCATGAATTCACACCTTCTCCTTCAGCACACTGAGCTTCTGCGTGAGGTCGACGCCTTGTGTTTGCAGCTCAGAGCACCGTTTCTCTGAGCTGCTGCATCTCTTGGAAACGTCCTCAAGCTGCAGGGAAGAAACAAAACAAACAATGAGATGAACCGCTGCAGAATATGAACTAGAAACTAACACGAAAGAACGAGTGGAAGCTCTTACGGCGTGCTCAGCCTGAAGGAGCTTGTCAGACACCTCTTTGCACTGAATTTCTTTTTCACTCAGAGATTCTCGGAGGCCGCTGATGAGCTCCAGTTTCTGGGACGTCTTGGCCAACGTATTCTCCTTCTCGATGAGGGAGCTTTCCAGGCACTCCTGTGTGTCACTGAGTCTGAAGAACACGATCACAAACCGTTGAAACAAACCCAGTTAAAGCATTAACAAACACCTGTACCAGATACCAGGCTGTATGCAGCAACGTCAAGGAAAACAGATGCATGCAGCGCAGAGGACAGAGAGGCTCTGTACAAAGAGGTGGAATATTCTGCAGTAATGAATGTTCAAGACAGACGTTTAAAACACGTCACACACCACAAACACAGAATTATCTCCTTGTGGTCGTCAAATGTCAGTTAACATCCGTGAAACAGAAACCTTTTCTCTGAAGTTGCCCTGCCTTGAAGCTGGGCCTCCAAACTATTACAGTAGGTCTTTAACGCTTGTGACACCAGGCTATGAAGGTAGAAGTACAGCTTCAATCACAGCTCTGTGTATCCTGCTCTTCTCCCGCGTGATTGGAGGAAGTGAGGCTCCAGCAGCTCACCCTTTGAGCTGCTGGTTGAGACTGCTGACCAGCAGCTGGTGGTTCTCTGCGTCTCTGCTCTGTTGACTTCGGAGGCCGGCCAGCTGGCTCTGCAGTCTCTCCGACTCGTTCTGTGGAGGCAGAAGAAGACGGATCGATGAGTAAAGACGAAAGAGCGCCGGACTCAGAACAGTCTCACTGCACAGACGTGGATCACAGCAGAGAGCTGGAGAGCAGCAGAGGAGCGCTGGGATCGTTCCACAGTCATCACCATATTTGATATCATCAGATGTTTATTTGACCCATTGATGTGGAAATAATCAACTTTGATGTTCACCATTTTTGACTGTTACAGTAAGTTAAAGAGACAGTAGAGATGTTTAGAATAGTGTGTGTGAGGTTCTCCTCCAGAGTCACAGTTCTACTGCCGTAGTTTATTGATACACACAAAGTAATGTTCTGCTGTGGACGTATTCTAGACTCCTACAGAATCTACTGCAGTAGAACTGTGACTCTGGAGAAGAACCTCGCACACACACACACACACACACACACACACACACACACACACACAACTAAACATCTCTACTGTCTCTTTAAGAGGTGACGTGTGATCTATGACAACCGGCGATAGAACATTTCACGAAAACATGATTTGAGAACCAGAACGTGTGTGAGATTAAACGAGCACACCACACCATTAGACGTCACCGCCGGAGGGGCTCTCCAGCGCACACACACACACACACACACACACACACACGAGAGACACCAACACACCTGAGAGACCCAAAATGGCTGCTCATCTTCATCTACATCAAACGTCACCTGTGTTAGAAGGGCCTGTTACAAAATCCTAGTCCTCGGGGGGGTAACATGCAAATCACTCATCGTTTCCTCCGTCAGTATGAACGAGTACAAGTTACATTCCACAGCGTGAGACGTTATTAAACAAGACAATCACGGGCTGGCCTGACCGCTGTGGCGATGACGTGTCACGTGACGTTACCTGTAAGGCCTCTATGCGAGCCTGCAGCTGCAGCCGGTCCTCCAGATCCTGACAGCGCTCCTCCAGACTCAGGATCTGCTCCTGCAGCTGGTTCCGCTCCAGCTCCAGCTCCTCCACGACGGACCGCAGACCGTCTGCAGTCATCAGAGGAGAGAAGAGAAGAGGTGGATTCAACTCCTAACTCTGCACCATGTACAATTACACTGCTAAAAAACAAGAACTGTTTTCATTCATTCATTATTTCTTCTGTTTTTCCAGGCGCTGATAAGTTACCATGAAGGAAACTCAACACTTCCTGCACAGATGTTTCAGATTAAAAGCCTTCCAGCTGCTCAAAGGGTGTAACTGTGCTGGTTGCATTCATTCAAACAGATGAAATGGTTTCATAAACAGTGACAGCCCTACTATCGAGGGTTAAAGGATGTACAGTTGTACAGAAGAGGTGAAGCAACAGTCACAGGATACTAATTATTGAAAAGATGTTCTCTAGAAGATTCCTTGTTAGAAGACAGAGTGTGAAATGCATCTCCGGGTTTATACACAAACAACCAAAACGTACGTCAGTCAGATTTCCATTAAAGCACAACTCCCCAATCAACGTCCATTTTTAGTGTTTAATGTGAATAACTGCTGAAGTAGTTTTTGGTTTCATGACACGATGCAGCTTAAAAAGACAAAAAGACAGGATGAGAGGAAATGAAGAAGAAAAAGAGCAGAACATGCAAACAATAAGTAAATAATGAATAAATAAAACTTACCACGGATGAGGAGTTTATCCTGTCACCTACATTCATACGATCTCACAAGAATGCAGTGCGTTCAAACACTAGCCAGCTCAACCAGCATGCACAGTGTCCACAGACAAACTGATGAAGATGAACCAATGAACGAGTGTCTCTCTTGGGATGACACCAATTGTCCCACAGCTCTACTACATGTGAGGAGAGCTTACATTTAGCTTGAGTCCACTGGTGGAGATGAAGGCAAGCTGAACCCAGTTAACCCCACGATAGTGAAGATAAGCCGGCTCTCACAGTCACAGTACCGGCAGGTTAGATGGAGAACAGGGACATGAACCAACCAACAGCCACGACCCCACACTACATACAGTGTTACGGTGAAAATGACCAAATGTCAACCCAGTGACACCCTCCCAGAGTGGTGTGAGGATGAACGTGTGCATGCCGGTGTAAACTGTCCAGCGGGTCTCACACCTGTGTCGGGAGTACTGTACTCGGGCCACCAACCTCCCATGTTCTCTCCCTCCATCGGGGTGGTGCTCTCTGAGGGGCTCCGGGGGTCCTGGAACGAGGCCTGTCCGTCAAACTCAAAGTCCTCCTGTGGGGGGGGGGGAGCAGAGTGGTGTCTTTAGACAAAGTCCTGAACGCCTTCTGATCCAGAGCCGGTCTCAATGCACAGAACACTGAACTATTCCTTTAATATTAGCCGATGGTCAGGAGTCACTGACAGCAGTCAGGAATTACAGTATATTAGAGCTCTGTTAATAATAACAACAACATATGGTATTTAACAACACGTCTCACGGTGCTCAACCATTTTGAGTCCCAATCATCAACACAAAACTTATTTCAGTGAAACTTCCCTGAAAGTTTGCAACTCAGTGAGCTACTTTTATTAAAAACTACAAAACAACAACCTAAGCTGATCTTCATTTTCTCTCCTGTGTTTATGACTTAAGAACTGAACAAGTTCGGGAGAAAAGGTTCGTCAAGTGAGTTTTTTTAAGTTTGTCTTTTCTCCGTCTGTCAAACGGGATTAATAAAGTAACTATCCATCCACTCATCCATCCATCCATCCACCCACCCACATCCATCCAATCATCCATCCACCCACACATCCATTCATCCATCCATCATCCACACATCCATCCATCTACACATCCATCATCCACTCATCCATCCATCCACACATCCACCCATCCATCCATCCATCCATCCATCCACCCACCCACACATCCATCATCCACACATCCATCCATCTACACATCCATCATCCACTCATCCATCCATCCACACATCCACCCATCCATCCACTCATCCATCCATCCATCCACCCACCCACACATCCATCCATCCATCCACACATCCAACAACACATCCACCCATCCACCCACACATCCATCCATTCATCCATCCACACATCCATCATCCATCCATCCATCCACACATCCACCCATCCATCCATCCATCCATCCACACATCCATCCATCCATCCACACATCCATCCATCCATCCACACATCCATCCATCCATCCACACATCCACACATCCATCATCCACACATCCATCCATCCATCATCCACACATCCACACATCCATCATCCACACATCCATCCATCCATCCATCCACACATCCATCATCCACACATCCATCCATCCATCCATCCACACATCCACCCACCCATCCATCATCCATCCATCCATCCACACATCCACCCATCCATCCATCCATCCACACATCCACCAATCCATCCATCCATCCACCCATCCATCCATCCACACATCCATCCATCCATCCACACATCCATCATCCACACATCCATCCATCCATCCATCCATCCACACATCCACCCATCCATCCATCCACACATCCATCATCCACACATCCATCATCCACACATCAATCATCCATCCATCCATCCACACATCCACCCAGCCATCATCCACACATCCATCCATCCATCCATACATCCAACAACACATCCACCCATCCACCCACACATCCATCCATTCATCCATCCACCCACACATCCATCATCCACACATCAATCATCCATCCACACATCCATCCACCCATACATCCATTCATCCATCCATCCACACATCCACCCATCCACCCACACATCCACCCATCCATCTACCCACACATCCATTATCCACACATCCACCCATTCATCCATCCATCCATCCACACATCCATCCATCCATCCACACATCCACACATCCATCATCCACACATCCACCCATCCATCCATCCATCCATCCACACATCCATCATCCACACATCAATCATCCATACATCCATCCACACATCCACCCATCCATCCATCCACACATCCATCCATCCATCCACACATCCATCATCCACACATCCATCCATCCATCCATCCACACATCCATCCATCCATCCACACATCCACACATCCATCATCCACACATCCATCCATCCATCCATCCATCCACACATCCACCCATCCATCCATCCTCACATCCATCATCCACACATCCATCATCCACACATCAATCATCCATCCATCCATCCACACATCCACCCATCCATCCATCCACACATCAATCATCCACACATCCATCCATCCATCCATCCATCCACACATCCATCATCCACACATCAATCATCCATCCATCCACACATCCACCCATCCATCCACCCATCCATCCACACATCAATCATCCACACATCCATCCATCCATCCATCCACACATCAATCATCCACACATCCATCCATCCATCCATCCACACATCCATCATCCACACATCCAACAACACATCCACCCATCCACCCACACATCCATCCATTCATCCATCCACCCACACATCCATCATCCACACATCCATCCACCCATACATCCATCCACCCATTCATCCATCCACCCACACATCCACCCATCCATCTACCCACACATCCATTATCCACACATCCACCCATTCATCCATCCACCCACACATCCACCCATCCATCTACCCACACATCCATTATCCACACATCCATCCATCCACACATCAATCATCCATCCATCCACACATCCATCATCCACACATCCATCCATCATCCATCCATCCACACATCTACCCATCCATCCATTCTTTAAAGATACGTTTCGGCCAAGTGTTTGTCACGTTGTTAGGTTGGTAATAGCTTTGTAAAGAGATCGATGTGATGGATGATAGATGTGCTCAGACATCAGCACATAGAAACATTTAACAAATGTCTCAAACAGTCCACGTGTCCACGTACCTGCAGGCTCCGCTGGGCCGGAGCGGCCATCTTCTTGGCCCGGTGCTGGCCGAGCCCCCGAGCTTGAGTCAGCTCCTCCTCCAACTCCTGCTGCCGAGTGGCCAGTGCTGGATCGGAGCAGCCAGGAAAGAACCAGTCATCCTCAATCAGTTTTGTGCCACAGGGAGAGGGGGAGTGTTTGGGTTGGATTGAGGATGTATTGATGGATGGGTTTCAAAACGGGGGAGGACAGGATGAAGGGAAAGAGTGAAAGAAGACGGGTTTTTGAAGACAGGATGGCAGAGAAGGCGAACCGATGGAGTGTGTTGGTGTGGTGTGGATGAAGAGGGAGACGAGGCACTTTCAACACCACAAAATGAACTTTTGTAACATAGAAAACAGAGAAAGCAACAACAGAGACGGACCGGAAGAGAAGCACGGCTGAGGATCAAAGATGGAGGAAGAGCAAAGTCAACAGACACGTTCGCACTTTTCTATTTGAAACGTGGACCTGAGAAACAGTCAAAAGCAACATTCTGGTCAGAGCCATGCACACCTGATATGCATCGCAGAGGAAACAATGAAACACGCGTGAGACAAGTGGGGGGGGGGGGGGGTGGAGGAAGGAGAGGAAGGAGAGTCATGTTCTCTCACTTCTGACGGAGTTCTTGAATTTGTGTTTTCATTTAGCAGCAGAGGATGCAAGCAGGGCAACGCCAAATCAATGAACAAAACACGCTCCCATCTGTTTTGTGACAACAGGCTGATTTTAAAGTGTGGGGGGGGGCAGCTCAAAGTAAAAGGTGGGGGGGGGGGGGCGAAAAAGAAAAGAGTTGGCTCAGTGGGGGTTGAGTGTAACAGCAGAGTGAAGCAGAGATGTGATCTGTGCAGACATCACTACAACAGTACTGAACATGCATCAACACAGCAGGACGGGTTGTTCACGGTTCTACGGGAGAACAGCAGAGATGAGTCTGCTGGGTTCTGTCAGCAGACAGTGAGTGACATCGGCCTGCAGGAGAGGAACCCAGAGCTCACAGCGGGATCGTGTTCTCATGAGTTCAGCTCTGGGGTCACACGGTGGGAAGATAACTCGCTGTGAATCCTTCAGGACATTTCATTATGATACTTATTACGTTTACATAGAACGTGTACTGGCTTCTTCTTCTACTACTGAGAACACGTTAAGGCCAGGACATCAATCCTGGGCTACTGTGTGCCAAAAACATTCTGACTTTCTCAATCAATGCAGCATAGAAAACTAAATGTGGCCTGTTTCATGGTCACTATGAAGTTACACTACATGATGGGACTTCCTGTAGGATTATTACAGTATTACAGTATTAAATCAACACCAAAGTAGATACAAATGCACAAAAGTACAGTGAGGTCAGCAGAGATAAAGTACTCAGTACAACATAAAGTTCCCTTTAGCAGTACTTCAGTGATACAGCAGATAAAATGGCAGAAAGTAGAGTGAGGTCATTAAATCAACAAACCACCGTCTTCATGTTATTCTGTCCAGATTTGATTACTTTTACATTGACGAGCAGTAACCTCTCCTGAGATATCCTAGTTCACTTCATCTCGTACGTCCTGATTCCTACTTACAGACCGTATATAAGAAGTGGACGGAGTCATCGCCTCTCATTGGTTGAGACTGGTAGAGACCTGTCAATCACTGTGTAGCCCCGCCCCTAAAGCATCCCCTGCTTTATGGTCTGTGTGACTCTAAATGGACCATAATGTACTAAATGAACATCATGCTGTATTGAAGAAGACTTGAAACTAGAGATTGAGACATAAACTCATGTTTACAATGTTTACTGAGGTAATAAATCAAGAGAGAAGTAGAGTCATTTTCTATAGACAACCAGAGGAGTCGCCCCCTGGTGGACACTAGAGAGAATGCAGCTTTAACACGTGAAGCTTTGACTTCACTCATAAGAAGCGGAGGTTGTTCCTCACCCTAAACCAAGTCATCGACCATCACTAGAGGACACTACATGTGAAAACACGTGGACTCTGTGAGCTGTGTCAGATATGACTGATGTCATTGTTACGTAGTGAATAGAAGCTTACAGAGACATTAATGCTGTCACACGTATTAGTCCTCCTCCCGGAGTGAGAGCATCCCACCACAGAAGAGTTGTTTCATTGTAGCTGATAGTTATTAATCATCACTGGTGGATTATGTGTGGCCACAGCAGAACTCAAAGGAAACAGAAGGAGAGAAGAAGGTGAAGGGAATGGAAGAGAGGAACAACAGAGAGGGAGGAAGGACGGAGAAACAAGATGGCGGACTCTGAAGTGCAGCCTGCCACTGTGCTGCCGGTAGCTCTCCCAAGGTGAAGTTCAGGGGGAGCAGCAGGCAGTACAGTGAGCTGCACTGGAGGTTTGGGGGGGAAGCCTGCATGCACAAAACTGATGGGAAACTGTTCTGAGTGGCTGCTCCCATCCCTGGAACAGGGCAGGAGTGTGTGTGGGGGGGGGGGGGACCGAATGCTCCGGGACGGGGAAAACAATAAGAAAAAGAAAGTGATGTTCAGTCAGACAACAGAGGACCAAACAGTGAAACATAACTCCTGATGAAACATGGAGGAGCAATAAAAGAAGCCACAGAAAGCTGGGGTTTAAATAACTACCTGCATCATACTGAGAGGGTTTCTGTTACTAAACACTAGAAACACTTCACAGTGCAACACTAGTGCTGTTCCGTTGTCTCTTTCATATTCACCCTTCTATGGAGGTTCACAAATGAAGCTCTGAATGGTTGTTCTGGTATTTTATGTTATTTGTTGTCGTTCTATGAACGTGATTCATGGCGCTGTTAGACTGCTGCTGGACCGCCCGGGTCATTCAGGTGTGGCCTCCCTTTGTGTGCACGAGTGGGAGAGAAAACACTCGTTTGAAAGGTTAAAAACCAACAAATATGGATTGAAGAAGAATATTTTGTTAA
This sequence comes from Melanostigma gelatinosum, assembly GCF_949748355.1. Classification (NCBI taxonomy): domain Eukaryota; kingdom Metazoa; phylum Chordata; class Actinopteri; order Perciformes; family Zoarcidae; genus Melanostigma; species Melanostigma gelatinosum. The sequence goes on from NC_136635.1 coordinate 32,520,980, forward strand.
TTTTATGAGATAAAAACATGTTGTGGTTTTTGAAAAATGATTCCAACTATCTTTGACTTTTAAATGTTGACTTCTGGACTTCCAAACACTCCTTTGTCCCTTTAATTCCATCAGGAAACACTCAGGAAGAGCAACAGCGGAGCCACAGACATGCAACACTGATGCTAAGTATGACGGCTAAATAAATAAAAGAGAAGCTGGTTATTGGCTTATCAGACTCATAAACTAATCTGTTTAAAAGTGACGTAATAATTGATCACTAAATTAAAAAGAATGTAAAGTTGGGCCATAGGAGATTTAAGTTCAATACCATTATCATGAGGAAGAGATATTTGTCATTTGTACGTAAATTTGTGGTCACAAGCTGCATTATCAGCCATTTTTCTTGCCCTTATTAAAAGGAAGGTTTTCACATGTTGGTGACGATTAATAACCCCATAAAAGAAACTCACCGAGCACGAGCAGTGTGTGAGCCGCTCTGCACAGACCAGGTGTGCATCAGGATGTTCGAGCTACGACTTGTGTTAACTGGTGCTGAGTCTGAGGACCGGCCTTACCCTCTCTCTCCTCCTCCATGTGGCTGATGCGGAGGGCCATGGCCGCCTTCTCCTCCTTGGCCCGGTCCCTGGCGCTGACCGCCTCCGTCACCGTCTCCTGCCACTCCAGCACCTGGCTCTGAGCGTCGTCGGCGCTGCCGGACTCGCTTGCCTGTGAGCAGAAGGGAGCAGAGAGTGAGAGGAGCCCAGCGCCGGGCAGCCGGAGGCGGACGTTGAAGAGGTCTGGACCCCGGACCTGAGAGGCAGCCCTCTTGGTGAACTGCTCCAGGTCTGCTTGTAGACTCCTCTGTTGCTCCTCATACACCACTAGCTTGGTCTCCAGCATGTCTGGCAGAAAACATCAAACACAACGTTTGTTCTGGCTCCACGGCCGCCAACGACGCCGAAGACTCAACGACAATAACTTCTGCTCCATATATGGGTAAAAGGTCTCTGGGGTTTGATTTCTGTACCGTTCTTTGCTTTCAGCTCCTCATATCGCTCCACTTTCCAGATGTTTTCCCCTCTCTCCTCCTCCAGCGCTGTGATGCGACTCCTCAGGGCAGTCAGGTCTGGGGGGGCACCTCCAGCCTGAAGGGGGCAGAATGAACAGCTTCCAAATCAGTTTATATTCATTTTATTCTGTTATTCTGTGAAACACCAGAGGGCGAACAAACTAAAAGAACTGTGAGGAATCAAGAAGACGACGAGTGTAACTCAGAGACATAGATGTAACCTCCACAAGGACGAGGAGGGATTATAATGAACTTTAACTCATATTCATAAACTACTTAATCACCTTCATACAAACCCTGTAAAGAAGGAAGTCAAGTAGTAAATGTGTTATAAAGAAACGAAGGGTGAACATCCTGTAAACGGATGAATATTCACTCTAATGTCGATTTTTCGATTGTCCTTCTTTGTTGAGTCCGCAGACATGTAAGTAATGTTCTCATCAGTGAAGTCAGGTGATCGTGCGCCTCAGCCTCAGGAGCACAATAACTCAACTCCTCACCTGGCTCTTCTTCAGCTCCTCCTCCAGCTGTCTGATCCGAGACTTGGACCAGGCCTTGGTTTTCAGGAACTTGGCCTCTGATCTGCTCGCTTCCTCTGTTTTCTGCTTCACTTGGGCTGCAAGCAAATGATATTAAGATATCTTAATTAAGATAAGATATTCAAGGCTATAGGATTTAAACATGCGTTTGTGTGGAGTGTCATTACAGTCTTTCGGGATCACTACTTCATCAAAGCAAGTCATGACATTTGTTTTAATAACATCGAATGCCATCGCCTTCATTGATGTTACATTGGGTTCATACTGTCTTCTGTGAGAAACAACTGAATGCTGTCATGGCATCTGGATGAATATCAGTTTGAACTGATCCGAGTATCTTCTGATGAAAGACCAAATGTACGGTTGTAATGCACATGTTTTAACTTCCTTCTTTCATGTTTCCTGACATACAGATATACATGTGCAGATGCTGACTGTCTTAAACCACCATGACGTTTCCTCTGAATGTCTTCTGAACAATCAAAATAAAGAACCACCAACCGTCCAGCTCCGCCATCCTTTGGCTAGAGGCGGGGTCGGTGGGCGTGGAGGCGGGGTCTGCGGGCGTGGAGGCGGAGTCTGCGGGCGTGGAGGCGGAGTATGCGGGCGTGGGGGCGGGGTCTGTGGGCGTGGGGGCGGGGTCTGCGGGCGTGGAGGCGGAGTCTGCGGGCGTGGAGGCGTGGTCTGCGGGCGTGCGTCCACCTCCCGAGGACCTCCTCAGCTCCTCCAGCTGCCCCAGCAGATCCCGCTGCGTTTGGTCCATCTGGGCCTGATGCTGCTCCGTCACTCGCTGCACCTCCGCCTGCTGCTTCTTCATCAGGTCGCGCAGTTGTGCTCGCATCACGTGCTTCTCGGCCTCCATCTTGGACGCCAGGCTCTCTCGCTCCACGTGCAGCCGACGCAGCCGCTCCGCAAGATCCTGAGAGGAGAAGAAGAAGAAGTGTCATGTGACTTCATATCTGAAGAGTTAAGGAATGGCTGTCACATATATATCGATATTCTGCATGCCATCAGAGAAGTTGTTCCTGACCTTTATCTGTTGGTCCCGGCCGTCCACCTCTCCCTGGAGAACATCGATGACCTGCGTTTTACCCAGAAGCACCTCCTCCTTCTCATGGAGCTTCTGCTTCAGAGCCTTCAGAAGCTGAGGAGACAAAAACAAAGACGTTTTTAACGTTACACAACCGACACAGAAAAGATTTCTTCATTCCCCGTGTTGCACAGAAACAGTGACTTTGTGGTTCGACCCTCTTAAGTCTCATCTGAACAGAAGTAAATGGTATAAACTCTGTGATGTCATGAGAGGGAGGGTCATCAACGGGAGATACATCCCCTCCCGGTGGTTGCAGCAATGACTAGAACCCATCATGGCATCGGGGTAAAAAACTACAATTCCCATCGTCAGCAGGGCAGCCGGGGCCAAGGCGGCGGCGGCCCAGCTGAAAGAGAGGGGACTGATTGCCCGGGAGGGGTTGGTGTGGAGAGGAGGACAGGAGCGCACGAGGAGGAAGAGAGGTTTATTTTACATTAAAGAGAACGAACCCGAAGAAACTTATGTTTGGTTTTTGTAGCGGCTTTCGGCTGGAATGAAGTTTACCTTTTGTTTGAAGATTCTAAATATATTATTTTGAGTTAGAACACAACCGCTTGTTCTTCATTTCTGCACCCACGCCTCACAAGCTGATCCCGACCTCTCAAGACATCACAACTCGTACGACAACAATATCACAAAGAGATAAGATGAGTTCTTAATTCATCAGTTCCACAGCAGGGAAAGGTGCAGGATTACAGCAACAGAGTGCAAACAAACAACAGACATAAGTAATAAAATAAAACAAGTAATCACACAGTAGACGTATGATAAATAAGTAGAAAATGTAAAATATGATATAATACTGAACGCTGGATTCCACATATTTAGATATTATTTGTATTATTACTGAAATAAGTCAAGTGTTTCCTCACTGATTGATTCAGACATAATGCATAATGATAACAATAATAACAATAATACATGAGTGATGTCACTACCTGGTCCAAGTCTGCGCTGGCGTCAGACTTGGCCGCGAGCTTGAAGAGCTCCTGCTCGTGCATCTGGTTGATCTCCATCACCGTGTGATCTTTCTGAATGATGATGTCTTTGAAAGTCTGGATCTGGACAAACACAAACATCATGAGACTCAGGACATCAGCATGAGATGGTGCAGCAGAGGAACCTCAGAGGAACGTACGTTCTGCTTGTACATCTCCTCCCTCTGGACGTGCTGCTCCTTCTCCGTGGCCAGCAGCTCTCTGAAGCTGTCCGTCTGCTCCTGCAGCAGACTGTAGCGCTCCTCCGCCTCGCCCACCTTCCTGGTGAGGCTCTGCACCAGCAGCTGCAGCTCCTGCATCGCTCCACCGTCCTCCGCCTCCTGGGGAGGTGAAGCACGGTTCAATGTTGAGTATGCAGTAATAATATGAACGACTGAAAACAACAAACACCTGGGAATAAGGGCGGGAAACGCATCGAATATACAGCGGATGTCTTTGTCTCGTTAATTAGGACATGGTGAACAACAGTTGTGTTTTCAGGCTTCCCTCGCTCTCTACCTCCCAGAAGAAGTGGGCGGGTTTGTGCTTTGAGGGAAGCAAGGAGGTGAAGAGCCAAAGACAAAATAAAATACCGCCTGCAGTAAAAACTATTTCAGAGAGAAATGGAATTTCAAATCGTGTGAATAATTAGTCAAACTAAATAATAAATAATACATTTCCAGGACCAACCTAACTTCACAATAACAGTACACCACCTCAGACTGTCACTCACACAATATCAGGACATTATGAGGGGGACTTTCAAAATAAAAGCCTTCGAAAATGTCACATACAAACTGTGTTCCCTCGAAATGTAGATGAGTTTACCAGAAAGATGACGCTGGTGTGATGATGGGGTTGAATTAAAGAGATGTTGTTTTAGAGCGAGCTTGCGAGGCGTCTGACCTGCTGCTGTGGTGCCGGTGTGATGGGCTGATCTCCAGCCAGCGCTGTCTGCAGGTGAACAATATAAGCCTCTTTGTCAGCCAGCTTCCTGTCCCTCTCCGTCAGCATGGCGTCCATTTCCTCGCCGCGCTGCCGCTGTGACTCCGCCTCCTCCCTCTGGAACGAACCAGAAACCAGCTGATCGTTAGAGAAAAAGGTTCGAATGCCCGTTTGCTTCCAACCCTGGAAATGTACCCGGGAACATTAAATGAAACACAAACAGGCAGAGTAAACATTTGCTCCGTCCGTCCGTATCAGTGAACTATCTCCAACTGGTTCCTTCTTTTCGACACCCTCTCAGGTGAAGTAACACTTGAACATGAAGATTCTTGACCTTGTGTTCCAGTTGCTCTTGTCTCCGTGCGAGCTGCTGTTCTAGCTCCTCCACCTTCTTCTTTAGCAAGACGATCTTTCCTCGACTGGCGTGTTCTCCTTCTGACGATCCCTACGAGGGACAACGAAGAGACGCCGCTATGAAGTCATACACGCATCGTACATTTACCAGGAGACTCTACTGGCAGTTACTATGTTGATTATTATAGCACAACAACTTCATAAGCCAGCGGTACGTGTGTTTTACTCTGCATTGTGCCCCCCAGTGGTTAAAACATGTACTGCTGAGATCTGCATTAGAATTCGTATAAAAACAGGAATTTCATGCATTCATTGTAGGTGTTGACGTGTGTTGCCACAGCGGTGTGAATGTGTGAATGTGTGTCTTTACCTTCTTGCTGTGAGTGGGCGTGCCCGGACCTCCCTGCTGCCTCCTCAGCTCCTCCAGCTGACAGGTGAGCGAGGTCACCTTGGCCTTGTTCTGCAGACGCAGCTTCGACAGTTTGGACTCACACGTCACCTTCTCTACCTGAGTCACAGAGTGAATGTTCTTTACCTCACGTCTGCTTCTCTACCTGAGTCACAGAGTGAATGTTCTTTACCTCAGTGTGACAGGACATATGTTAGAGCTGAGGTGAGGTGATGTATCTTCGTTAATGAGCTCGTTCAATCATTTCATTCAGCCGGTGTTTTCCACAAGCTGCTGTGTGAACAGCTGTGAGTGCTAACAATAGCCACATTCATAATGATAATTTGGAAACAAGTTGGTCCCGCTGGTTTCTCTCACGTTGTTCCTGGCTGTGAGAGCAGTAGAGTGAGGACGGCCTGTAGAGGAGCGGCGCTCCCTCCAAACATTAACTGCATCACGGCTGAGCTCTAATCTCACATTCCTGTCTTTGTTATTGTGACGCAGACTCGAGGGTTTAATAGTTAACTAGATCCGGGTTGATCTCAGTCGGTGACTAACAGGATCAGAATAACTCATGTGACCAGCTGGACCCGGATCAGCCAGAGACAAATCCCTCTCAGACCAGAGCACTACTGCGTGTAGTACGAGGAAAATCACAAAGGAACACATGTATTACTATTCTCCCTGCTAAGTATATATTTCATATATTATAATTCAATCTGTTGCCTTACAACAAAGATTCTAACAAGTTTAGACATTTTGTCGGGTTTAATACATTAGATTGGACGCCATTAGATACTGCTTCACAGGAACACCTCGTCTGAAGGCAAGTGCTGCGGTCAGGAAATCAGCGAGAACACATTCACTGCTTGGAGAAGAAGGCTTTGCTCTTTTGGACGTATGTATACATGTATGTATACATGTATGTATGTATGCATGTATGCATGTATGCATGTATGCATGTATGCATACATGCATGCATACGTCCAAAAGAGCGTCTATGTATGCATGCATACATGCATGTATGCATGCATACATGCATACATGCATGTATGCATGTATGCATGCATACATGCATACATGCATGTATGCATGTATGCATGCATGTATGCATGTATGCATGTATGCATGCATGTATGCATGCATGCATACATGCATGTATGCATGCATGTATGCATGTATGCATGCATACATGCATGTATGCATGCATGTATGCATGTATGCATGCATACATGCATGTATGCATGCATACATAGACGCTCTTTTGGACGTATGCATGCATGTATGCATACATGCATACATGCATACATGCATACATGCATACATGCATACATGCATACATCACTGCGGCTTCAGTGACGGTCACAAAGAGTGAAGCGCTGCAACGATTCATCGAATCACCAACTATTTCAATCATCGATTCATCACTTTGACTCAGTCTGATTCCAGCTCCTTAAACGTGACTGTTTTCTGGTTTCTTTCGTCCTCTGTGACGGTGAACTGAATGTCTTTGAGTTGTGGACAAAAAAAGACATTTCTAGGACGTCGTCTTTGGGGAAAACTCTGATTCTCTTTTTCAGATCAAAGAACAAATCGATTAATCGAGAAAATAATCACGAGATTTAATCCCCAATAAAAATGGTTAGTTGCGTTAGTGCACTTCTATTTCGGTAAGATGAAGCCAGTTAAAGGACACTGAGAACACAAGCAGGAGTCTTTACTGTCGAGAATCACAGACGAGGTATCAAACTAAAGAAAGCTCATATTGTGATCAGTAATACGAGCATAGATAACATGTATACTGCACAACCTGGACACCACCTGACTGTTGAGTTGGTAATGATGACTTCATAGAGCCAGCGGACATTCGTCGTGTGTTATAACGTGTCCAACACAACTCTGACCTCCCCCCCCCCCCCCCCCCTCACCTTCAGTTGCTCATCTCTGGAGTGAAGCGCTGCGTCCTTCTCCCGGATCAGCTCCTTCAGCTGAGTGACGAGCAGCTCGGTTTGGGCGAGTCGCTCTGTTACTTCCTCCGCAGCGACCTCATCACCGCCACCAGCAGCGCCGCGGGGGGGGCCTGGAGAGCCTGGACCCTGAGGGGGGAGAGACGGGGGGGACGGTGAGCTGGAGACCCTACAACACAAGCACTGTGTTTGGTTGTGAATGCAGCGCACCATGAGACGGAATGAGAGTACAGGTATTCATCTGGAGTACAGCGGCAGCTTCACACGGGTTCTCCTCTACGGTTTGGAGTCTTAGGTCACTAAACCTCTACGCTGTGGATGTATAGACTCTGATTACTTTGTATCTGCGTGGACGTTTAAACGGAGCATTTATGAAGTCTTCAGAGTCTGAGATGAGTTCATCTCTCGTACAACAAGACTCCCAATCAACGTCTTCATCTCCTCATATTGTAAAGTCATCGTTCGTCCACATGAGTCAAACTTTGTTTTCGCCATGGCACCAATGATTCAGTATGTCAACAAAACAAAGAAAAGAAATAATTAGCTACTTTTACTATTTGAGAACAGACAATAAGCTCACTGAGCATGCTCACAGTGTTCTCTGGTACTTGAGGGATCGTTGACGTGGCCTTTATCTACCGGCCCGGCCGGTGAGATACTCTGTAAAACGAAGCTGGTGTGGACAGAACTTCTATTTTAAAAGGTAGACGAGGCTTCAGAGTGTGTATTTGAATGTGTGTGAGACTGAGGAGCTGAAAGCTGACGGATGTTTGAAAAGATGAGACATGTCTATGACACGTCCTCAGTCATTGTGATCACAGCTTGATGTAATGTGGAGATAAGGAGATGGGCTGTGGCGGAATAACAGGATTTAAGCTGGAGTGAACCCCCCCCCCCCCCCAGTCAAAGCCCCGTGCTCAGCAGTCTAACTAATCCATCGAGCTGGACATGAAACATGAACACGGCTGCTGTCTGCTGTCAGTACTTCTTATTAAACCAGTGGTGTACTTTGTGTCTGTCTCTCTCTAATAATAATATATGTGATGATTTTCAATGACGCCACAGATTACATAGAAGTAATAAACAATAACCAGGTGTACTTACTGCAGAGCCAGGCTCTCCCTCTTCACCAGAAAGCCATTTCAGCATGTTGTCACTTCAGACCTGAAACACACACACACAGTAAAATAACACATTGTTCAGAAGACAGAAAACTGTCCATTTTATCAGCTTTGGGTTCTCTGGTTTATCATCATTATGGAAATAACTGATTTCAATCAAACAGATCAGTGTTCATGACTGTCCTCATTCACCAATAAGAGACTTCTTACCAACCCAGCCTCTCCTATCCAATACAAATGAATGAGTGTCAACTCCAACATCCTGTTTCAAGTTCAAATAAATTAAATTCACAGAGCAACGAACACCGCATAGAACCGTGAACACGTGTAGCTTCATGGTTAACACAGAAACCTCAGAACTGATGCTGTGTTTAAATTAGTGAGCAGGTCATCCTCATGGAACTACAGGCAACACAAGACGACTCTGTCTGTCTGTCTGTCTGTCTGTCTGTCTCTCTGTCTCTCACTCTCTCTCACTGTCTCTCTCTCTCTCTCTCTCTCTCACTGTCTCTCTCACTCTCTCTCTCTCTCATCTTTAATTATTTAGAAGCACCTTAAGAACAGCAGATGAAGTGTAGTACAGGCTTTCAGGACGGCCCACAGATTGTTGGTCTGTGGGTCAGACAGACTGCAGGTCATTTCCTGTATAAAGACCAGACTGACAGGTGTGCCTCTCAGGACTTGTTGTAGCTCGTAGCAGAACAACCAGAGCAATAAACCGGCCGGTCTGGCGTTCGGTAGAGCTCACTGACACGGTGCCTGATCAGCCATATTCATTCATCTTGTTGAACAAGTCCAAACCCACGTGACGCAGAGGGGGAGGGAAATAAATCAGGCCAAACTGGTCCTCTCGCGCACCAGTTACCCTGAAGCCTCTGTGGCTGTTTGAAATGTCATTTATTTACACAAACACAAAATAAATGTACTTATTTGTGAAGAGCAATATGCAAAAACCTGCTGCAGAACAGTCACCTGATTGTGTTGTAATGGTTTAATAGAATATGTCCGCTGAGCGTTACATTAAGGTAGAAAACATACAGACAGAGGCTAACGTTATAAGATAATCCTTTATTAGTCCCACAGCATAGTAGAGTATATGTATCTATAAAGTATAGATAATATGACTGACTAAGCTGGAGACACATTTCCATTATAAACAGATTATTAACAGTACAGCGTCACTAAAAGTTCTCAGTAGGAAGCTAAAGGTATTTGACATTAGCTCAGCCACTAGCTAGGATCTCCAAATGCTATGCTAACTGATTTAGCTAGCAAACTTAGCTAACGTTAGCTGATTAGCACCGCAGAAGCTTCACACTTGTACCATAAGAAGGCCTCGTGGTGATCGTGGTTATTCAAAACAAGTACCCGTTGTAGTTATATACAGTTACAGCTAACGCTAACGCTGATCCAGCTAGCTAACTTCAGCTTGCTAACATGCTAACTTAGCTAGCATTGAAGTGACTCTTTGACTGTCCACACCTGATGAATTAGCTCGTTTAAACAACTCGTGCCCGTTAAATATTACTTTTAAAGTGCTCACCGGATTCACAACTTCATGAAGACTCCACCTGAATCCTCACAACGTCGACACGATCCTGTGAAAAGACATTATTTTATTCCACTTGGCGACGAAACTGCAAAAACAGAGATGAGGCATTGGTCACGTTTGTCAACAGACAAACTAGGCAGAAGATGCGCATGCGCACTGTGGCCATGGCGACAGGTCCCGGAAGCAACACATGTCACAATTTAATGTCAAACTGAGACAGGGCCCCGACGACAAGTTATTACGCGGAGATTTTACGAACCACTATCAACACCTACGTATCGACTGGAAGAGTCTCTTAAGTAAAGCTATCTCTAAAAAGATCAACGATTTTAAACATGGTGGACTTGTTAATTATAAATATTTGACAAATGGCGAGGGTGAGGAAGTAATAAAACCTTTGAGACTGAAGTTTAAATCATAGGAACAATCATTACAGTGATGAAATTATTGTTCCCAGGCCCCTGCCAACAATGCTACTACAAATGGAATTAATTATTAATTGATATATATGTACTGTATAATTAAACGTATGCAGTATTTTTATGTTTTATGTTTATAAAACATAAAGTTATGATATATATATAGATACAAAAACGTAACTGATGTATATGTATATATATATACATATATACATGCACAACACCATTGTGTTACCTCTTTTGGCAACGGGTCCTTCTTCTTCTTCGATCACGTGACCAACGAATCACGTGACCAACATGGCGACTAGTCGTTTAGCTGTAATTCTGCTCGTAATTTTCTTGAATTTTAAAACTAGTTCGCAAACGACAAGGCCCTTGGTTGATAGGGGAGGTGTGTTAGTACCTCTAGAATCATATACGAAAGACTTTCTACTGAAATATGACCGAGAATCGATTCTATTCTGGTTGAAGCGATGGGTATTGAGCCTACTGGTGACGACCGCCGGAAGTTCTCTTGACAGACGAGATCTCGACCGCAGCGCGAGACGTAAACAAAAACAAACATGGCGGCGTCCTGTTGGTGCAGGACGGTATCTGTTTGTTTTGTTGGTGCTAGCTGGTGATGTACAGCTTCATCCCGGCCCCCCAGCTGTTCAGTTTCCGTGTGCCATGTGTGTATCGAACGTCAGAGGTAACCAAGCAGCGCTCTGCTGTGATGCGTGTGATACTTGGGTGCATCGTAAGTGCTTGGACATGCCTTTGTCAGAGTACCGGCGATTGGGGAAATCGGCGGATGAATGGTTTTGTCCACGGTGTTCACTACCTACGTTCACGGATTCATTCTTCAACGATTCCAACGTTCCAGGTGTCCATGATGACTTCGTGGGACCACAGGACTCAACCGACGACGCAACTCAGGTAGACCCCCTGGTGTACGAGCCTTTGAAGAATAAGGGCTTGACCTTCCTTCACATAAACACCCGCAGCCTTCTTCCCAAAATGGAGGAGCTTCGTATCATCGCAAACGAGACTAAAGCGGCGGTGATCGGGGTCACGGAGACGTGGCTTGACAACTCCGTCTCCAATGCCGAGGTAGATATCTCGGGCTACCATTTCGTGCGCAAGGATCGTAACCGTGAGGGAGGTGGTGTTGGTGCGTACATCAGAGATGACATCACGTTCAACGGCAGGACTGATTTAGACAAGGACACAGAGACTGTGTGGTTTGAACTCTTACTGCCTAAGACTAAGCCTATTATAGTGGGCATCTGTTACCGTGCTCCCAAACAAATGGACTTTTATGATAATCTTGAAAAATCCTGCTTGTCTTGTGATAACTTTGCTTGCAATGAGTGTGTCATACTAGGGGATTTTAATACTGACTTAAAGACGAAGAAAACCAATCATCTTCGCAAATCGTTGGACCATTTTATGTCAACATTCAATCTTACTCAAATAATAACCTGTCCAACCAGGGTTACTCCCACTACGTCCACCATTCTAGATCTTGTCCTTGTGTCTGACGCAGATAGAATTGCGTATAGTGGTGTATCAAGTATTACGGTCAGTGACCATATGTTAGTTTACTGTACCAGAAAATGTAAAAAGGTGACCACCAACCAACATACTAGTAAACATATAAGGTGTATGAAAAACTACTCCACAGAGGTGTTGGAAACCAAACTAGGTCTAGTAAATTGGGGTGCTGTTTTATGTTGTCAAACTGTCGACGAAGCATGGGAAACCTTCAAAACTAAATTTGTGTCAGTCCTGGACCAAGTGGCCCCAAATAAAACAGTTCGTATCAAAAACAATTCTGATCCTTGGATCTCTGGGGAAATTATTCATCTGGTCAACGAAAAAAATAAAGCTTCACGTAAATTTGTCAAAACAAAAGACCCTGTCTGGCATGAGAAGTTTATTTACCTTAGAAACCAAGTCCAATACAAAAAAAACAAGGCTAAATCGGACTACTATAAGGAAAAGGTGGATGAATTTAAAACTCAACCTAAAAAACTGTGGAAGCTTCTAGGTAGTATGGGGTCCTCTGACTCAACTAAACCTAAACCCCAGAATATAGGTCTAGATAAAAATGGTAGTGTCTTGTTCGACACACTGGAAGTGGCAAACACTTTTAATGATTATTTTTCTACAATTGCCTCCAATCTAGTCAAAGTGTTGCCTTCCAGTCTGGGTAAATATGGTCCAGAACATGTAAAACAATTCTATACAGAAAAGGGTGTTCAGCCAAATGGTTTTAGCTTACGTGGGGTGACGGAGGATGAAGTGCTGGGCCACTTAACTTCTCTAAATTCGAACAAGGCTACCGGTCTCGACAACCTACCCTCTAGATTTCTTAAAGATGGTGCCAATTTCATTACTAGTCCGGTAACGTATATTGCAAATTTATCCATTTCTAGCGGCAAAATTCCTGCGGAATTAAAAGCTGCTAGAATAACTCCCATCCACAAAAAGAGCTCTAGGACAGAAGTGGGCAACTATCGACCTGTCTCAGTTTTGAGCATTGTATCAAAGATTATAGAGAAAATAGTATACGAACAAGTCAATCACTATTTAAGTGATAGTAAACTCTTATATGAGTTCCAATCTGGATTTAGATCACAATACTCCACAGATACTTGCTTGATCCACTTATTGGACTATGTCAAACATGAGCAAGACAAAGGCAACTACACAGGTATGACTCTTCTAGATCTACAAAAAGCCTTTGATACTGTGGATCACAAAATTCTCCTACTCAAATTAGAAGCCTTAGGATTTAATGAACCAACCATAGCCTGGTTCAAATCCTACCTTGATGGAAGGCTGCAGGTAGTAGATGTAGGGGGCACCCTGTCTACTCCAGCTATAGTTACATGCGGGGTTCCCCAGGGGTCAATCCTGGGTCCCCTTCTATTTCTCATATATGTCAATGATATGCCCTCAGCAGTTAACTGCAAGCTGCTGTTGTATGCTGATGATTCTGCTTTGTTGGTAGCTGGCAAAAATGTAGCAGAAATACAGCAAACCCTGTCCTCTCAACTTGAGTCGGTGAGAGAATGGTTGATAGACAACAAACTGTCTCTCCACTTAGGAAAGACTGAATCGATCTTGTTCGGATCCAAAAGACGACTCCTGGTTAATGACACTATCGATGTAGCCTGTGCTGGTACTGTTATCAGCAGTAAATCCTGTGTTAAATACATTGGTCTGGAGCTAGATCAGACCTTATCGGGTGATCACATAGCGGATAAAGTTATCAGCAAATCTAGTGCAAAATTGAAATTCCTATATAGGCAGGCCAAACATTTAGATCTTCAAACAAAAAGGCTACTCACATCAGCTTTAATCCAGTGTCATATGGACTATGCCAGCTCTTCTTGGTACTCTGGCCTGACCAAGACAAATCAGGCGAGGTTACAGATTATGCAGAACAAAATCATACGTTTCCTCCTTAATGCTCATCCTAGGACACACATAGGTCCTACTCAATTCAGACAGGTCAATATGCTGCCCATGAATCTTAGAGTTCAACAACTCAAACTCAACCATATGTTCAATATTGTCAATAACCAGGCCCCGGAATATTTATCAGGTTCATTTAAACTAAATTCTTCCTACCACAATACTAGGTCCAGCACCTTGTCCTTCGTCATTCCACATGTAAAGACCTTCGGATCTACTTCTTTTGAGTTCACGGGTGCAAAGCTGTGGAACAGCCTCCCTAGTCACATCAAGGCCAGCGATTCTAAACCGGTTTTTAAAATCAGGGTTAAGCAATTTTTTTACCATGAAATGGCCCGTCAAGATAACAACCAATTTATTTATTATTAGTATCATTTTTTAAATTTCTTTTTAATTTAAAAAGTCGTCATGTTTGTCTGTGTTTTTTCCCTTCTGTGGGCCACAATGGAAACAAGTGTTTTTCGCTTTTTTGTGTCACCCTGTATTTTTTAATGTATTTATTTGTATTATTTGTATTTTTATATTTATACATGTATTTACATTGTTTTATACAAATAAATCAAATCAAATCAAATCAAAAATAGATTGTGACTTCACAGACATTTATTCAAATGAAAATCTTCGAGTTTGCTTCTTTCAAGGATTGCTTTAAATAACTTTAAATAACCACAAAGAATCTCTCATACAGTGAAGTGTGAAGCCTTTAGGGCTCCTCAAGGTCCAGGGGTCTCATGGAAGTGAACTATGTCAGCCAGGATGTAATGTAGCATTGGTGCAATGCAGCATTGGTGCAATGCACTGATCAACAGCACACTGATCAATACTGATCAATACTGATCAACAGCACACTGATCAACACTGATCAATAGCACACTGATCAATACTGATCAATAGCACACTGATCAATACTGATCAATAGCACACTGATCAATACTGATCAATAGCACACTGATCAATACTGATCAATAGCACACTGATCAATACTGATCAACAGCACACTGATCAATACTGATCAATACTGATCAACAGCACACTGATCAATACTGATCAATAGCACACTGATCAATACTGATCAATAGCACACTGATCAATACTGATCAACAGCACACTGATCAATACTGATCAATACTGATCAACAGCACACTGATCAATACTGATCAATACTGATCAATACTGATCAACAGCACACTGATCAACACTGATCAATAGCACACTGATCAATACTGATCAATAGCACACTGATCAATACTGATCAATAGCACACTGATCAATACTGATCAATAGCACACTGATCAATACTGATCAATAGCACACTGATCAATACTGATCAACAGCACACTGATCAATACTGATCAACAGCACACTGATCAATACTGATCAATAGCACACTGATCAATACTGATCAATAGCACACTGATCAATACTGATCAATAGCACACTGATCAATACTGATCAACAGCACACTGATCAATACTGATCAATACTGATCAACAGCACACTGATCAATACTGATCAATAGCACACTGATCAATACTGATCAATAGCACACTGATCAATACTGATCAATAGCACACTGATCAATACTGATCAATAGCACACTGATCAATACTGATCAATAGCACACTGATCAATACTGATCAACAGCACACTGATCAACACTGATCAATAGCACACTGATCAATACTGATCAATAGCACACTGATCAATACTGATCAATAGCACACTGATCAATACTGATCAATAGCACACTGATCAATACTGATCAATAGCACACTGATCAATACTGATCAACAGCACACTGATCAATACTGATCAATACTGATCAACAGCACACTGATCAATACTGATCAATAGCACACTGATCAATACTGATCAATAGCACACTGATCAATACTGATCAACAGCACACTGATCAACACTGATCAATAGCACACTGATCAATACTGATCAATACTGATCAATACTGATCAATACTGATCAATACTGATCAACACTGATCAACAGCCTTGATAGACGTTTCGGTATTCTGTGTGTGATTTATAGAGTTGAATTAGCAGCAGGGACTACAAAATAAAATACAATTTAAAATAGGAATATTTCATAAAATAAATGATTGTGTTTTTGTTTTGTGTCAAAATCAAACTTGGTAATATTTGCTGGTTTATATATTTCACAATGCTTTCACGTATTGTGCTTGCTGACTCTGAATGCAGCTTGGTGGCAGCTGGTGGTGCGTCACACAGTCCACTCTCTTCATGTGGACCCTATGGGACCTTAGACTGTATGGATTTAGATCGTCTGATTGATCTCAGCTTTCAGACTCTTTGTCTCACTGTATGATATACATTCACATCACAAACACATTCAGACTCTTCAAATATATCTGTATGGACAACAGCAAAACCATATGAGTTGGACAACTCACATGATGTCTTATCGGTCTTTACAAAGTAATATTTACACGAAAACAAAGCTTGGTCTCTTGCAGGAATACACGTTATTTTAATAGAATAATTGAATTGTGTTAAAACGTACAAAACAAAACACAGTGTGTCTGCTTTGTTCTCGTTGGGGTCTCTGTGAACGCTGAAGGATATTAGCTGAAGAGCCTTAGAGGCTAAGAATAGTGGTTCAGGCTAAGCCCTGATCCCGGTCCCGCTGCAAACCTGATCCCGGTCCCGCTGCAAACCTGATCCCGGTCCCGCTGCAAACCTGATCCCGGCACCCGGGTTTTTATGAATGATATTTGAATGGCTCGTGCTCTTGTGTGGTGGAATGCGTGGATCTGCTGCAGGTCTGCTGGATTGATGCTTCATCATGAGGTTATTAGGTTCTTTATATTAGATTATTAGATGTTATTAGGAGGTCATTCAACTGTAGTCGGACAGCACTGAAGGCTCAGGTATGAAATCCACGGCCCGCCACTGATAAAAAGTCTCTAATTTAACTTCACGAAGTTCATATTTTCAGTGTCAAACAGAGAAGTTTTAGAGAACTGAGAGCTGCAGATTGTTTCAGATTTGTGGATCAGAAGAAGTGAACGCTGCTTCTCCAGGTTTAGTTTGGACTTTGGGGTCATAAAGTAGACCTGAACCAGATCCTCAAAGTGATCCATCGTTTCCGTTAATATTCCAAAACAGCTGAAATAATAGTTTGATCACCTTTCTGTGTTCGATGTAAAGCATGTGAGGACGCACACACTCTCCTCTGCTGTCTGGTTGATCATCAGGACACTTTCACTGCTGTTCTTTGATTCATGACACAACGATGGAGGTGGATTGTGATTCAGATGCTCTGTGGCAGCTTATATATGTACAGAAAACTGGTGGAAGTTTGGAATGGTCGCAGCCAAAGGACTTCTCTTGAAGAGCTGGAAAGAAAGGAGCTGGACTGTAGAGCATTGGTTCTGATAGAACTGGTTCTGGAGGGTCTGGATCAGGACTCCAACAAGACTTTCTTGTGTTTTACCTCTGAAAAGTGAACGGCAGGTGTGTAAGTTTGACTCCACTGAATATCTTTGGCTTCTGGACTCTCGGTCGGACAAACCAAGACATTTGAAGATCCTCCTTTTACTCCATCTCAACAACGTGTGCTGCACTAAACACCACTCGTGTTTTATACACTCAATGATCACTTTAGAAACATAACTGATGGATTCATCAACTATTCATATGATGCTTGTTGCAGCTGTAATGTCTCCTCTGAATGACTCTCTGCTGATGTTGAAACATGTCGAGGAAATAATAAGAAGACGCTGACCACATTGATCTGATAGGAACATCTCAGCCTGGTGCTCATGGAAACAATCATGATCTGCAATCAGTCCGCAGCTTCTTGTGAAATTGATGATTATCAGTTCAACAGAAACACAGTTTGCCAGAGTGCGAATATCATCTTAAATGGGCCGATCTGTTTGCAACCGTCTGTAAAGGTGTGCCACAAGGCTCTGTATTAGGTCCTGTGACGGTTCCCTAGTCAGTATTTACTGTTTATATAAATAATCGGGGCCAAAATGTGTTGGCCGCTCACCTTCACTTTAATGCTGATGACACTGTGATATATTGCTGTGCGTCAACTCTTGTGCAGGCAGTTGATCTCTTGCAAAATGCTTTTCATGTTGTTCAAAATACCCTTTTTCAACTGAAACCTGTTCTAAATACAGATAAGACAAAACATGAAGCGGCAATAATAAGAAGACGCTGACCACATTGATCTGATAGGAACATCTCAGCCTGGTGCTCATGGAAACAATCATGATCTGCAATCAGTCCGCAGCTTCTTGTGAAATTGATGATTATCAGTTCAACAGAAACACAGCTCAGAAAGTTTTGCCAAAATTCACTGAGTGTGAATATCATGTTAAATGGATCGATTTAACAAAGGCAAGGGCAGTGAGGAAGAGACTCCAAAGAACCACAAGAAGTTAAAAAACAACCCCAAAGAGACATAAACTGACTACAAAGAGACTAAAACAACCACAAAGAGCAGTGGTGGGCCGTCAGGACCAGTTAAGCCTTCTCTGCTGGCCTAAACAGAATCACAAAGTTATAGATATTTCATAATTTAATCATTTTTCACAAATACGACATGTATTGTAATTATTTTTCCCATTATCGTATGTTCTCATTGCACAGCTCCTGTCTTCCTCAGTTGCTCTGCTTCCAGCACAGCTTGTTTCAAGGAGAGCTTTCATCCAATCAGATCTCACCTCTATGCTGTCTCTATGGAAGAGAGGCCCGAGGTCCTCCAGGTAGACTTTGCAGATTTAAGTGAACGGGGACGATATTGTTGATTGTCATCGTCTTCAACCAATCAGATCTTTAGTTTGACATGTTGGGCGTATTCTTTGACGGGCCAGTGGTACCGGTTCGTAAGCCTCGTACTGAACAGTTTAATACGAATACGTGTATTATTACACCCCTAGAAACAAATAACCACAGCTGTGGCGTCATAATGAGCTTATTAGGAGATGGCTCAAGTGTAGTCGGACAACACAGAAGGCCCAGGTATAAAATGCACGGCCCGCCACTGCCAAAGAGACATAAACTGACTACAAAGAGACGCAAAACAACAACAAAGTGTTACAAAGTGACTACAAAGAGACATAATGCAGCTACAGAGAGACTCCAAACAACCACAAAAGCTTTAAAACAACCACGAGACTTAAAACGACTACAAATATACGTAAAGCGACTAGAAAAAGACGAAAACCCCCACAAACGTTTTACAATGAGTACAAAGAGATGTAAAACAACCAGAAAGACACGTAAGACGACCACAAAGAGACATAAACCTACAATAAAGAGACTCACAACAACAACACAAGTTTTGAAAACAACCACAAAGAAGTAAACAATAATTACAAAGAGGCTTAAACAACCACAAAAGTTTTAAAACGACTCCAAAGAGACGTTTGAAACGTGAAACAACTACAACGAAACGTAAACCTATAAAGAGACTAAAACAACAACACAAGTTAAAAGAAAACCACAAACTGATGTAAAACTACAAAGAGACGTGAACCAACTACAAAGAGACTCAAACAACAACAACCGTTTTAAAACAACGAAAAGAGAATCTAACTCTTTCCTATATTTCTCTAGCTCTATAGATCTATAGTTCTATGGTTCTATACTTCCATGAGCCCACATGCTGTACAGGACAATAACTAAACAGACCAAAGAGAACCAGGACACCAGAGTGAAGAAGTGTCTGATCCACTGGTCACACTGGAAACATGGTGGACACAAGAAGCTGATCATGTGACAGAGACTCTTCTCTGTAAAACTAAAGACAGATAAGCCATCAGTAAAGCGCCACCTCTTCCTGTATGCAGATATACACCGAGGACAGCACACAGACAGGCAGAGAGACGGAGAGAGACGGGACAGAGAGACAGAGAGAGACGGAGAGAGACACGGGCAGAGAGACGGAGAGAGACCGGCAGAGAGACGGGACAGAGAGACGGAGAGAGACACGGGCAGAGAGACGGAGAGAGACGGAGAGAGACGGGACAGAGAGACGGAGAGAGACGGAGAGAGACGGAGAGAGACGGGACAGAGAGACGGAGAGAGACGGAGAGAGACGGGACAGAGAGACGGAGAGAGACGGAGAGAGACGGGACAGAGAGACGGAGAGAGACGGGACAGAGAGACGGAGAGAGACGGAGAGAGACGGGACAGAGAGACGGAGAGAGACAGAGAGAGACGGGACAGAGAGACGCAGAGAGACGGAGAGAGACGGGACAGAGAGACGCAGAGAGACGGAGAGAGACGGAGAGAGACACGGGCAGAGAGACGGAGAGAGACACGGGCAGAGAGACGGAGAGAGACGGTCTACCTGGACGTCATGGATCACCTGTTGATGCTGCTACTGTTGTGGAGCTCAGGTAGGACTCTGATTTAGAGATGATGTGTTTTATTACAATATTACTGTTGTATCTTTAAATCAGAGAACACACACACACACACACACACACACACACATACATGCACACGTACACAAACACACGCATACACACACACACACACACACACATTCACGCAAACGCACACAAACACACACATGAACTGTACCAGAGTCAATGTGAAAATAAAACACCAAAAAAGTTTCCTCTTAGTTTATAAAACGTGATTATTTGACCTGAACTTTGTCAAATCGTACACATTCAAGTTAAAATATTATTACGATCAAACCACAGATGACAACCCTGCTTTTTTCATTTAAAATAAAAAAAGAATTACATCTAACTATATATATATATATATATATATATATATATATATATATATATATATATATATATATATATATATATATATAGGGAGATATATATATATAAATATATATATATATATATATACATATATATATATATATATACGTATATACGTATATATATATATATATATATATATATATATATATATATATATATATATATATATATATATATATATACGTACATATACATACCGTGACGTGCGGTGAGGTTCGTGGCTGGTGAGGCACTGACACTGAGATTTAAGGATATGAACCCAATAGAGCAGCTTAAATCATTCAATTGGCAGCTTGCACATTGACTACTGGTTGTTTTTCATATTTCATATCAGCATTCTTTACTCACACATAGGTAAGGTGCGCCGAGATCCGGCTGCACATAGTGTTTTATTTTGAAAGGTTACCGGATGCTCTATCCCTTTTCGGTGTCTGACTTCCTGTCTGGGTCGATCTGCTCTGTGCAGCTTGACGCGACTTCAGCGCGGGTCCGTCAAACATAGACTCTCGCGCGCCCCCTTCAGTGAGGCAGAGGTACTGGTGGAGTAAATGGGTTCTACACATACGTGAAGTACATGACCTGTGCGATGGAAAGAAAGGACATCCTGTGAAATAAAAGCGTCTGCAAATATTACAGTGGTGACAAACAATGAGAGAGCAAAAGGCACGCGCTCAACCCAGTGAGTGAGGGATTGCACAATCAGAGATGACGCACAGCTCACGTGTCTCCTCTGTTTGAACAGGACGTGAGCAAAGTCAGCGATGTTGATTCTACAAATGCTTGAAATGATTGGAATCATACAGAAGTTACATTTATAACAGATCAGTTGAGAAATATTAACATTTATTTCATGTTATTATGTTTTTTTAATTTTCATGATGGCAGGTGAGGCTCTGCCTCCCAGTGACCGCACGTCCCTGATCCATACACAAATATTAAAACAATGATGATAATAAAGTGACACTTAATATAATTAAATAGATTTTAAGTTCTACAAATTTGACAAAACAATATTGAATAAATTCACTAAATTTAAACAAAAATAATAAGTACATCCAAATCAATTTCTCAAGCAAAACTGATTGATATTTATAAGGATCTGAGCAAAAGTCATTTTGATTTACTCAATATCTGAGTGAACTTGATTTGTATTGACTAATCCTCTGAGGGAGATTGATTTATATTTACTGATTATTTGAGTGAAGTTGATGAAAGCTCACTAAATATCTGGATAAACGAGCAGTCACGCTGCCAATATTCTCAAGTACACAGCTAAAGATGCTCAGAGGGGAATTTCATTGAAGCGTTGTGTTGCTGTGCTGCGTTGGTGCTCAGCCCTCTGGTATCTTCGGACCGGGTCGCCTTTGGACGACTGGAACAAATAACAAGCTCACTCTCCCTCCGCCTCAGCTCGGCTAACATTAGCAGATAGCAGACACCTGCAAGGACTGGAAGGGTGGAGCCAATCGGAGGCAGAGGAGGGGGCGGGTCTTCCCTCAAGGCATTGTGGGTAGATGCGCCCAGCGAGTCATGACAGTCTTTCCCATCAGAAACGTGTCAAAGAAACAAGACAGCAGTCGTTTTGTCCATGTTGTTGTCAGTGGATTCATTTGAGACGTTGTAGTGAGTAACAGACAGATGACGTCCTACAGAGCACATAGAAGTAAGACAGCCTGAGACAGGTTTAGTGGAGAACCTGCTGTGGACGGGAAGCTAGTGGCCCGGCCCGTCCACAGTGACCTCTGTGACCCACTTATGCATCCTGTCCCCTCCATTTACTGCCTGATAATAATCAATGTAACATGTAATCATCAGGAGTAGTTAGCAGCATCGTGTTCCAGCTGGTGGGAAACACTGGAGACCCCTCACGGATGCAGCAAGAATAAATCACTCTTAAGGTTGTGAAAGGAGGAAGTGTTGAGGAGAGGAGACAAGGACAGGTTTACAGTCTCAGCACAGTTCAGCCATGAGGAGAAACCTCAACAGCAGTTCTCTGCTAATGACTGCTTCTGTCTGAAAGCTTCTCACACTGAAGTGCACTCGAGCAGCACAGCGCTTGCTGTGATGGTGTGTGATGGTGTGTGATGGTGTGTGATGGTCTGTGATGGTGTGTGATGGTGTGTGATGGTCTGTGATGGTGTGTGATGGTGTGTGATGGTGTGTGATGGTCTGTGATGGTGTGTGATGGTCTGTGATGGTGTGTGATGGTGTGTGATGGTGTGTGATGGTGTGTGATGGTGTGTGATGGTCTGTGATGGTCTGTGATGGTCTGTGATGGTGTGTGATGGTGTGTGATGGTGTGTGATGGTCTGTGATGGTGTGTGATGGTGTGTGATGGTCTGTGATGGTGTGTGATGGTGTGTGATGGTGTGTGATGGTCTGTGATGGTGTGTGATGGTGTGTGATGGTGTGTGATGGTCTGTGATGGTGTGTGATGGTGTGTGATGGTCTGTGATGGTGTGTGATGGTGTGTGTTGGTGTGTGATGGTCTGTGATGGTGTGTGATGGTGTGTGATGGTCTGTGATGGTGTGTGATGGTGTGTGATGGTGTGTGATGGTGTGTGATGGTGTGTGATGGTCTGTGATGGTGTGTGATGGTGTGTGATGGTGTGTGATGGTCTGTGATGGTGTGTGATGGTGTGTGATGGTCTGTGATGGTGTGTGATGGTCTGTGATGGTGTGTGATGGTGTGTGATGGTCTGTGATGGTGTGTGATGGTGTGTGTTGGTGTGTGATGGTCTGTGATGGTGTGTGATGGTGTGTGATGGTGTGTGATGGTGTGTGATGGTGTGTGATGGTCTGTGATGGTGTGTGATGGTGTGTGTTGGTCTGTGATGGTCTGTGATGGTCTGTGATGGTGTGTGTTGGTCTGTGATGGTCTGTGATGGTGTGTGATGGTCTGTGATGGTGTGTGTTGGTGTGTGATGGTGTGTGATGGTGTGTGATGGTGTGTGATGGTCTGTGATGGTGTGTGATGGTGTGTGATGGTGTGTGATGGTGTGTGATGGTCTGTGATGGTCTGTGATGGTGTGTGATGGTGTGTGATGGTCTGTGATGGTCTGTGATGGTGTGTGATGGTCTGTGATGGTGTGTGTTGGTCTGTGATGGTGTGTGATGGTGTGTGATGGTGTGTGATGGTCTGTGATGGTGTGTGATGGTGTGTGATGGTGTGTGATGGTCTGTGATGGTGTGTGATGGTGTGTGATGGTGTGTGTTGGTCTGTGATGGTCTGTGATGGTGTGTGATGATGTGTGATGGTGTGTGATGGTCTGTGATGGTGTGTGATGGTGTGTGATGGTCTGTGATGGTCTGTGATGGTGTGTGATGGTGTGTGATGGTGTGTGATGGTGTGTGTTGGTCTGTGATGGTCTGTGATGGTGTGTGATGGTGTGTGATGGTGTGTGATGGTGTGTGATGGTGTGTGTTGGTCTGTGATGGTCTGTGATGGTCTGTGATGGTGTGTGATGGTCTGTGATGGTGTGTGATGGTGTGTGATGGTCTGTGATGGTCTGTGATGGTGTGTGATGGTGTGTGATGGTCTGTGATGGTGTGTGATGGTGTGTGATGGTCTGTGATGGTGTGTGATGGTCTGTGATGGTCTGTGATGGTGTGTGTTGGTGTGTGATGGTGTGTGATGGTGTGTGATGATGTGTGATGGTGTGTGATGGTCTGTGATGGTGTGTGTTGGTGTGTGATGGTGTGTGATGGTGTGTGATGGTGTGTGATGGTGTGTGATGGTGTGTGATGGTCTGTGATGGTGTGTGATGGTGTGTGATGGTCTGTGATGGTCTGTGATGGTGTGTGTTGGTGTGTGATGGTGTGTGATGGTCTGTGATGGTGTGTGATGGTGTGTGATGGTCTGTGATGGTGTGTGATGGTGTGTGATGGTCTGTGATGGTGTGTGTTGGTGTGTGATGGTGTGTGATGGTGTGTGATGGTGTGTGATGGTGTGTGATGGTCTGTGATGGTGTGTGTTGGTGTGTGATGGTGTGTGATGGTGTGTGATGGTGTAACAACATCACAATGAGTTTAAGATGAAGATTGCAAATACATTTAAAAACTAATATTTGTGTATTTCTTTTACATTTACTATAAACAACAAATATGTGTCTATTTCTCCAGAACTCCAGGCTGAAGGAGATCACACATCAACAGGTAAATAGAGAAAGAAAAGAGAAACAAAGAACCAGTGAAGCAGAACCAGCTTCAAGGTTTAGTTCATATTTTATTATTTAAATTCATTTCTTGACTGACGAATCTCTTGTTTCTGTTCAGAAGCTGTCAGGTTGGTGGGAGGAGACAGTCGCTGTGCAGGAACACTGGAGGTGAAACATGAAGGAGACTGGAGACCAGTACGTTACGATGACTCTCACTGGACCCTGAAGAAAGCAGCTGTTGCCTGCAGAGAGCTGGACTGTGGCTCTGCTGTTTCTACCAGACAGAGAAAGAAGTCCTCAGAGAGATCTGTGTGGAGGATCTCCTCTCGCTGTGTTCACTCTGGATCTGCTCTGAGAGATTGTTTAATATCACATTCCTCTTCCTCCATCCTGGATCTCACCTGCTCAGGTAAGCCCATCAGTGACATCATCTATGTGTCAATCTACTTCCTATGTTCTGGTCCAGTCCCTCCCTCACTACATCCTGTGACTCTGTCTCTGAAACACTCTCTGAGGTGCTCTCTCCCTTCATGAGCCTCACCTGTCTCTTCCTTATTCGCACCGTTAGATTCCACATTGTCTGCTTTCAACGTGACTTGTTTGCGTGTTTAACTCTACTGCTGAAGTGGAGACATGTTTCTTCTTCTAGTTCAAGGCTCATCTTCTGAGGTGTGGATTCTTGTGTCCATCAGTACGTCCCATAGCTCTTCATTCATGCAGGTGTTTCCCTTCATTTGATCTCAATGTGAACGTGCAGAGAGAGAATCTCTTTCTCAGCAGCAAAGCTGTCCAGGTGGAACACTGATGCTGTTCATCTCTCAGTGAAGCTCTTCTGATGTTCTCACGTTGCTCCTCATAGATGTCAAGCTGCACGATGTCTTTGTC
This sequence comes from Melanostigma gelatinosum, assembly GCF_949748355.1. Taxonomy (NCBI): domain Eukaryota; kingdom Metazoa; phylum Chordata; class Actinopteri; order Perciformes; family Zoarcidae; genus Melanostigma; species Melanostigma gelatinosum. The sequence goes on from NC_136635.1 coordinate 32,546,671, forward strand.
CTGATGTTTCTCTTCTGTCTGCATGTGAGGAGAGTTCACAGCGTTAAAGCCTGTGGACAGCAGTTGTGTCTTTTAAAGGCGTTTCCTTCACTGATGCTGTTGATGAATGTTCATCAGAATCCTGCAGCTCTGAATCAGCTCCGTTGAACAGCGAAGGGAGATCTGTCACACACACTGAACCCAGAAGCCACTGGTAGTCCTCCAGCTGTGCATCTCCTGCATGTACAGAAAGATTCAGAAAGTCTCACTGAGTGTCAACAACAATGTTCCTCTGCTCAGCATCTCACATCAGTGTGCAGCAGTAGGTCTCTGTGTTCAAAGCCCTTCTCCTCCAAGTGAGTCCAGAATATTTTTTTGTACATATGTTTCATGTTTAGTGGGAATTAGTAGGTAGTTCATTGATTGTTTGGGGGTGTTGCGTCACGAGTGAGCAGCGAGGGCTGCTGTCATGGCACCGCTCCGAAAACTGACAAGGAAGCATGGTTTTAAGATCTCGCCAGGGTTTCCTTGTTCAGTGGAGGACGTGTGTGTAGCGGTAGCGAAGCTGGTGGGCTCGTTCAGCATCAAAACTGCCGCTAGAATGAATGGTGGGGTTGTGGTGTTTGTGGATGAGGAAGAGAAGGCGAATACCGTCGTGGAGAAAGGTGTCGTCATCAGGGAGACGCTGATTTTGGTGACGCCCCTCTCTATGCCGGCTAAAAGAGTCATGCTGTCTAACGTGCCTCCGTACATAGCAGATGAACTCATCATCAGGGAGTTGTCCCGGTATGGGAAGGTTGTGTCTCCTGTAAGAGACATGTCCTCTGGGTGTAAAGGAGCGGACTTCAAACACATTGTCTCTTACAGGAGACAGTTATACATGATAATGAGTAACTCCAACATGGAGCTGGATCTCAATTTTAAGTTATCAGTGGAGGGAATAGAACACGTCATATACGCAACAACACAGAACATGAGGTGTTTTAACTGTGGACAAGAGGGGCACCTGGCGAGGGCTTGTCCAGGGGAGGGGGCGGGTGAGGGGGGTAGTGCCGGGAGGAAAGGTGCGGAGAAGAAAAAAGCGTGGGGGAAAACTGGGGATGAGGAAGCAGAAAAAGGGAAGAAAGATGCTGCTTCAAACCAGGCAGAAACAGAAAAAAAAGACAGGAAGATGATGAGGGGTTGAAGAAAAAAAATGATAAAGAAAAAAGGAAAGATGGGGTGAGCTCTGAACAAACAGAGAAGGAGAAAGGAGAGGTGGAGGAAGTGCATGAAAACAGAGAAAGTAGTGAGGGGGTGAATGAAGGAGAAGAAGTGGCTGAGCTTGAACCTGAGGAGAGTCAAGACACTCAGAGCACTAAACAAAAAAACACAACAGGAAAAAACAGCGAGCAGATGAAGCAAGCAGGAGAGGAGGTGCAGACAGGTGAAGAGAAGCAGAAAGGTGAGGAAGAGGAGGAACAGACAGGTGAAGAGAAGCAGGCAGGTGAGGAAGAGGAGGAACAGACAGGTGAAGGGCAGGAGGCTGAACAGGTGAAGGAGGCAGCAGGGAGCAGCATAAAGAACAGAGGTGGACGGGGGAAGTTCTGGAGTGAACAGGTGGACGAGGAAGAGATGGAGGAGGAAGCAGAAGCAGTGAGAAATAAACTAGCAACGAAGAGAAAGAAGAAAAACAAAAATCTAATAAGTGAAGCAAAAACGAGTAAGATAGATGATAGATTTTTATCAACGTCTACGCCCCAACGACCGGTGCAGAGAGGAAGCAGTTTTTACAACAAATTAATGTTGTTTTAGATAGTTGTACATCAGAGGATCTTTTATTCTTGGGTGGGGATTTTAACTGCACAGAAGATGCGACTGTAGATCGTAACCATGCAGAACCTCATCCAGCCTCTCAGCACGTCCTAAAGCAGCTGGTCCACTCTCACGGCCTGGTGGATGTGTGGAGGAGGATGCATCCAGACTGCCGTCAGTACACCTGGTCCCACTTCAGAGAGAGTAGGGTCTCCTTAGCCAGACTAGACCGTATTTATTGTTTTAAACATCATTTTAATGTTTTTAAACAATGTGTGATTCAGCCTGCTGGTTTTACTGACCATTCCCTGCTTTTATGTAATATATTTATTAAGAATATTTTACCCAAAAGCGCGTATTGGCATTTTAATTCAGTTTTAACATCAGATAAGAGTTTTAGAGAGGCTTTTATTGTTTTCTAGGGTGTTTTTAGACAGAGGAAGGGTGATTTTAGCAGTCTTAGGCAGTGGTGGGACCATGGTAAGACTCAAATCAGACTCTTGTGTCAGCAGCACACCCTCAATGTTACCAGAGACATCACCAGATCTATGAAGGATCTGGAGACCGATATAGTGGAACTAGAACATTTGAGTGAGTCCACAGGAAATCGAGGTTATATTGAGAGCCTCAAAGTTAAAAAGATGGCATTAGCCGACCTGTTGGATACAAAAGTACAGGGCGCACTGGTCAGGTCCCGGTTTCAGAGCATCAGGGAGATGGATGCTCCCTCTAGCTACTTCTTCAGCCTGGAGAAAAAGAATGGACAGAGGAAGGTAATCCACACACTGCTGTCTGACACGGGGGAAGAACTCATGGAGCCAAGCCAGATACGACACCGAGCTGTGAGTTTTTATCAGAGTTTGTACACAAGTGAGTACACAGAAAATAAGAAACTGGTGGAGGGGTTCTGTGAGGGACTACCTCAGGTCTCAAAGGGGACCAACTCACAGCTCGAGGGCCCCCTAGAGATGCAGGAGCTGCAGACTGCCCTGCAGAGCATGCAGGGGCGGCGGGCTCCTGGCATCGATGGCCTAACGGTAGAGTTTTTTAGAGCCTACTGGGACATCTTAGCACAGGATGTGTTCGATGTTTTTAAAGAGTGTCTGGCCTCTGGCTCCATGCCAGTGTCCTGCAGGAGAGCAGTCCTCACACTGCTGCCAAAAAAGGGGAACCTGCAGGAGATTAGGAACTGGCGCCCCGTGTCACTGCTCTGTGTGGATTACAAGATTCTGTCCAAAGTCTTGGCCTCCAGGCTGGGGAGGGCTATGGAGCAGGTCATCCACCGGGACCAGACCTACTGTGTGCCCGGCAGGTCTATGGTGGACAATGTTCACCTAATTCGGGATGTTTTGGATGTCTCCAGTTCTTTGGGTTTAGATACTGGTCTGATTTCTCTAGACCAGGAAAAGGCTTTTGACCGCGTTGAACACGGCTTTCTCTGGACAGTAATGGAGAGGTTTGGGTTCAGCGCTGGTTTCATAGCCAAGATCAAGGTGCTGTACAATGACGTTGAGAGTGTGCTGAAACTGAACGGTGGTCTGTGTGCTCCTTTCAGAGTGTGTAGAGGTGTCCGTCAGGGCTGCGCTCTGTCCGGGATGCTCTATGCACTCTCCCTGGAGCCCCTCCTCTGTAAAGTCCGCTCTAGGTTGAGGGGTCTGGTTTTACCTGGTTTTAATGAAGGCTTGATTTTATCGGCTTATGCCGATGATCTCATTGTTTTTATTGGAGACCGGAGAGACGTGGATCTTTTAACCGACATTGTGAGGGATTTTAGTGTAGCATCGTCAGCGAGGGTTAACTGGAAGAAAAGTGACGCCCTCGCTGTCGGTGGGTGGCGTGGCGGTCTCCCGGCTCTCCCCCAAGACCTCATATGGAGTAGAGGCGGGTTAAAATATCTAGGAGTGTTCTTGGGGGATGAGAACACTGTAAACAAAAACTGGGAGACCGTCACAGAAAAGATCGAAGGAAAGATGGAAAAATGGAAATGGCTGCTCCCTCACATGTCTTTTAGAGGTAGAGTGCTGGTTTTAAACAACCTGGTTGCATCCCAACTGTGGCACAAACTGAATTGTGCAGACCCCCCCTCCGGCCTACTGGCTGATATCCAGAAAAAAATGGTGGATTTCTTTTGGGGGGGTATGCACTGGGTGCCACAGGGGGTGCTGTTTTTAACCAGAGAGGAGGGGGGACAGGGCCTCATCCATCTGGCCAGTCGGACTGCCACTTTTAGACTACAGTTTATACAAAAATACCTGGCAGGTCCGACAGATCTAGTGTGGAGAGGCGTGGCCAGCAGCATCCTGAGACGTGCCAATTACTTGGGGTTGGATGATGTTCTGTTTTTAACCGATTCTGCATTTTTAAATTTAAAAGGGTTGCCTCTGTTTTACCAAAGTGTTTTTAAATCATGGGCTCTTTTTACCAAGCACAGGTGCCTTCCAGCCGACTCTCTGCACTGGTTGTTGAGAGAGCCATTGATCTACGGGGCCAGACTGGATGTAGGCAGCGAAACGACACCAGGCCTGACGGCGGCGCTCATCCGGTCTGGCACCCTGACGTTGAGACAAGTGGTGGATGCAGTGGGGCCGGTGCTGAACGATGCTCAGGCCCTGGGCTCTCTGCTGGGGCTCCATTCCAAGTGGCTGGCCCAGAGGATCCTGGAGCTCTGGACCCGGAAGCTGACGGGCGAGGAGTGGAGCCTCCTGGGGATGTACTGGGGAAAAACTAAGGAACCTGATCCCACCGACCCTTTCCCAGAGATAAACTTGAGCCCAGGGCTGGGAAAACTGACCGGCCCCCTGCTAAAAGTCATGGACGAGACAAAACTAACATTGCGGAAAGCCAACAAAAAGACTTTGTACATGAACTGCGTGAAAAGCATCCACAAGGTCGGGCTGAGCAACAGACCCTCCACCGTATGGTCAGCAAAACTGGACGGGAACGCCCAGTGGAGGGTTCTGTATAAACCTCCCCTCAAAAAACGAGCTGGGGATCTTCAGTGGAGGATTTTACACGGTGCCATTGCCTGCAATGCTTTTATCTCTGTTTTAAACCCTGCTGTTTTTAATAACTGTCCTTTTTGTGGTTGTAGAGAGACTATTTTTCATGTTTTTATAGAGTGCAAGAGACTCACAGATCTCTTCTCTCTTTTAACCATGGTTTTTAGTCTTTTTAACATCGCTTTTGATAACAAGGTTTTTATCATGGGAGCTGGCTACAGGCAGAGAGAAAGAGAAAAGTGGCAGCTCCTAAATTTTTTAACAGGAGAGGCAAAGATGGCAATATATGTTAGTAGGAAGAACAAGGTGGAAAACAGAGATGGGCAGAAGGACAAGGACGTGTTTTTAATAAACATAAGGGCAAGACTCTGGCTGGAGTTCAGATTTTATAAACATGTTGGGGATTTAGACGCTTTTAAAGATTTGATTGAACGCATCTGCACTTTAAGTTGAACTGATTGTAAAAGTTTAAAAATGTAAATAAAGTGTTTTTGTAAAATCAAAAAAAATCTCTCTCTCTCTCTCTCTCTCTCTCTCTCTCTCTCTCTCTCCAGACTCTGTCAGGCTGGTGAATGGGACGAGTCTGTGCTCAGGCAGACTGGAGGTGAAGTCTAACCAGTCTAACCAGTCTAACCAGTCTAACCAGTCTAACCAGTCTAACCAGTCTAACCAGTCTGACCAGTCTGACCAGTCTAACCAGTCTGACCAGTCTAACCAGTCTGACCAGTCTAACCAGTCTAACGAGTCTGACCAGTCTGACCAGTCTGACCAGTCTAACCAGTGGTGGTCCTCAGTGTGTGAAGTGGACTTTGACCAGCAGGATGCAGAGGTGGTCTGTAGGGAGCTTGGCTGTGGGGTTCCTTCAGTCCTCCAGGGGGCGCTCTATGGAGAAGTGGAGGCTCCAATGTGGACCAAAGAGTTCCAGTGTGGAGGCCGTGAGTCTGCTCTCCTGGACTGTAGAAGCTCAGGCTCAGATAGAAGCACCTGCTCACCTAACAAAGCTGTTGGACTCACCTGCTCAGGTAGAAGAGGAGCTGCAGCTTTGATCTGGTTCATCTCTGTTCTACTGAAACTCACTTTGTTCTTCACTGACGACTCTCTTGTTTCTGTTCAGAACCTGTCAGGTTGGTGGGAGGAGCCAGTCGCTGTGCAGGAACACTGGAGGTGAAACGTGAAGGAGACTGGAGACCAGCACGTTACTATGACTCTCACTGGACCCTGAAGAAAGCAGCTGTTGCCTGCAGAGAGCTGGACTGTGGCTCTGCTGTTTCTATCAGAGGGAGAAAGGAGTCCTCAGTGAGATCTGTGTGGTGGATCTACCCTGACTGTGTTCGCTCTGGATCTGCTCTGAGAGATTGTTCAACATCACGTTCCTCTTCCTCCATCGTGGATCTCACCTGCTCAGGTAAGCCCATCAGTGACATCATCTATGACATCATCTCTGACAGCAGTGTTTCCAGCATGTTCCTTCCTCTAACTGACTGAACTGTGAAGTTATCCAGGACAACGACACCCTGAAGTGTAGAGAGGTGGGCTGGTTTCTGGAAGCTTCAAACCTCCAGAGACTGCTGAGCTCCACCTGGAGGACACACCTGTCTGTCTGTCTGTCTGTCTGTCTGTCTGTCTGTCTGTCTGTCTGTCTGTCTGTCTGTCTGTCTGTCTGTCTGTCTGTCTGTCTGTCTGTCTGTCTGTCCTCTGACATCACGTCCATATTCAGGGTCCATCTTGCTCAACGGAGGGTAAACATGAACTTTCATCATCTCTCTGTGTTTACAGACCTGCTGCTTCAGCCAATCATCACCGTGTCCTCCTCAATGTACGGGGTCTCCGAGGCCCAGCAGCAGGGGGCTCCGGTGCTCAGGCGCTCCACCTTCACCATCAGCTGCTCCATCCAGCCACAGTACCCAGGAGGCTCCTTCCAGCTCACCTTCACCTCCTCCAACTCAGCACACAACGACACCCAGCCAGCTGTCAATCACTCTGCCCACTTCCTGTTTCCTGCTGCAGAGCCCGCCCACCAAGGAAGCTACAGCTGTGTTTATCACCTCCATGTTTTTAATCATAGCTTCTCCTCTGAGAGCCGTCGGCTCTCCATCACTGTCTTAGGTAAGCTGACTGTTTACATGCAGGTTTGAAGATGATTGGTCCAAACTGACTGAAGATGATCAGCTGACCACAGAGTCCATGTTGTTGTTGTTTCTGTAACGACACAGTGACTCGTGTCATTGTGTTTCACATGTCATATAGTAACCAAACCTCAACACAGTCTATGAACAGCAACAGCTCACAATCTACTGTAGCACAGAGCAGGTTTGGTTACCAGGGTAACTCTGGTTCTCTGAGAACTGAAGCAGCTTATGACGCGACCAATCACAGAGCTCCACTGTCACCACATCACTCATAACACGCCTTAGCCCCCAACTCTCCATCTTCAAGTGTCGTTCCTCCACCAATCAGAAGCAAGAAGGGCGGTGTGCTCCGATACCTCACTCAGAGAACCAGGCTCATCCTGGACACCAAACGCTGAGACGGTCGCCAATGACAGCGAATACGCTTTCAATTGACTCTTCACTAAGTCCCGCCCCTCTAGCGCTGACTGGCCAATCACAGCGTAGCATGATCCAGCTCTGACCAGGAGCTCTGGTGATGAAAACAGGATGTAGGTGATGACATCATCGTAACATGAAACCAAGACGAACCACATTCTCTCTAGTGTCCACCAGGGGGCGACTCCTCTGGTTGTATAGAAGTCTATAGAAAATGACTCTACTTCTCTCTTGATTTATTCCCTCAGTAAACATTGTAAACATGAGTTTATGTCTCAATCTCTAGTTTCAAGTCTTCTTCAATACAGCATGATGTTCATTTAGTACATTATGCTCCATTTAGAGTCACACAGACCATAAAGCAGGGGATGCGATGTTGAGTGATGTCGTGTGATGTGATGACTGTCCATGTGTTTGTTCAGATCCAAGACCTCTGATCATCAGAGCCATCGTCCTGCCGCTGGCTCTGCTGTTGCTGAACGTTGGCCTTTACGTCTACTGTAAGGTACGGACACACGTCTGCTGTTCAGACCAGCCACTGAGATGAAGCTCTCGCTCTGTGTTCAGTCAACTGAAGACAGGACTGTGCTGTCATGTCTCTGCAGGCCAACAGGGGGCAGATGCCGTGCAGACAGAAGAACACTGAGCTGGTTCGTTATAAGACGGGTGTTCCTGCAGCTGAAGAAGAAGAAGAAGAAGAAGAAGAAGAAGAAGAAGAAGAAGGAGCTCAGGGAGCAGAGTAGCTCCTCCAAGGAGCTCATCTCACATCCAGATGGTTTCTACACACAACCACCACCAGCTCCCTTTGATACGCATGTTCCCTTCAACCATCAGGCTGAATATGATCTCACGTTATTACAGCCCGTCTGTCTTCCTCTCAACAATGTGTCGGTCTCTCCACACCTTCTGACTTCCTGTCTGTGGCTCTCAGCTCCAAGCCCATTGGTTCCTGCTGAAGACGTGAATCTTTAAAAGCACCTCACGGACATAAAGCTTCATTTAAAGTCGACTTGAGAGCAGGTTTACCAGAGTCCAAGCAGAAAGCAGAGACTATCAGGAACAATGTTGGTGTGATGTATTAGAATCAACATGAAACACTGACGTACTGTATATCTTCTACATTCTGTAGAACGATGCTCAATGTTGTCAATCTGTTGCTGTTTGTCCTTTGAAGGTATCATGAACTTCATGACTTCACTTATTGTAGTGAGCAGCATGTTGGCAGCAGGACAACATTTAGCTCAACGATAATCATAACAATACAAATAGAACAACGTCCCGCTGGGATCAGCCCCTAAAAACTCTTTATTTGAGATTCAGACATTTTACTATTTTGCTCATTGTTGTACTTCATGATTTTACTTCATTTAGTAATTCAGGATTTTACTTATTTTTTAGAATTAAGGATTTTGCGTTCATCATAAGAACATTGTAATCATTGATTTTGCTTGTTTTTTATCAGTGGAGGGATTTAGGATATTACTTATTTCATGAGATTTTTGCTTATTATTGTACTAATAAAGGAATTAATTTTTCTTAAAGTTAAGGATTTTGCTTATTTCTTCACACATTGTCATTATGGATTTCGCTTGTTTTTTATAATCAAATATTTTGCTTATTTCAAAAGAATTTTGCTCATTTTTGTTCTTCGTTAATCGATTTCATTTTGTAATCAAGGAATTAAAAAAATAAATAATAAAGGATTTTGCTGAAATCATGAGTGTTTCGCTTGATTTTGTAATTAACGAAATTACCTTTTTCATTAATATTTAGCTTATTTTGTACTTTACAATATTATGTAATTATGGATTTTTCTTATTTCATAAGTTCACTTCATTTTATAAACAAGGATTTTGCACATTCCATAAGAAATTAGCTTATTGTATTTTCATTACTTTTGTGAAAAGGATTTTGACACAAAATATCTTCCGAATCAAACAATCTGAATATGAACACACATGTAAAACGAAACACACATACTTGTACTGCACAGATACATGTAGTACTAGTACTACTTTAACAAAGTACTTTCAGGGTTGTTGAACTCGGGTCCAGTCGGGTCGTTTCTGGACGTGGAACAGACAACATGTGATCCTTTAACACCCACAACCAAACCTGAGCGTCTTTAGAAGGACTTTAAACTCTCACGTGCACATCTGTGTTCAGATATGTGCACGTGATCAGTTTCCATGTGTCCACACAGATGAAATGATGAAGATCACTGTGATAAAAGTATCTCCATCATCTATGTTCAAAGGAAACTAAACCACTTTCATCAACTATGAAACTGTGAATGAGCTGAATTCAACAGAGTGTAAGTCATAATACTATGTTCATACTATACATTTATGAGAAGCTACAGAATCAACTAACTGTGGAGAGCGAGAGAGACGTTATTATTATTAATATTATTATTATATTATGGTGAATATTATTATATGATATATATATTATTATATTATACTTAATATTATTATATTATACTGAATATTATTATATGATATATATTATTATATTATAGTGAATATTATTATATGATATATATATTATTATATTACAGTGAATATTATCATATGATATATATATTATTATATGATATATATATTATTATATTATACTGAATATTATTATATGATGTATATATTATTATATTATAGTGAATATTATTATATTATAGTGAATATTATTATATGATGTATATATTATTATATTATACTGAATATTATTATATTATAGTGAATATTATTATATGATATATATTATTATATTATAGTGAATATTATTATATGATATATATATTATTATATGATATATATATTATTATATTATAGTGAATATTATTATGTGATATATATATTATTATATGATATATATATATTATTATATTATCGTGAATATTATTATATGATATATATATTATTATATTACAGTGAATATTATCATATGATATATATTATTATATGATATATATATTATTATATTATAGTGAATATTATTATATGATATATATATTATTATATGATATATATATTATTATATTATAGTGAATATTATTATATGATATATATATATTATTATATGATATATATATTATTATATTATAGTGAATATTATTATATGATATATATATTACTATATTACAGTGAATATTATCATATGATATATATATTATTATATGATATATATATTATTATATTATAGTGAATATTATCATATGATATATATATATTATTATATGATATATATATTATTATATTATAGTGAATATTATTATATGATATATATATTATTATATTACAGTGAATATTATCATATGATATATATATTATTATATTATAGTGAATATTATTATATGATATATATATTACTATATTACAGTGAATATTATCATATGATATATATATTATTATATTATAGTGAATATTATTATATGATATATATATTACTATATTACAGTGAATATTATCATATGATATATATATTATTATATTATAGTGAATATTATCATATGATATATATATTATTATATGATATATATATATTATTATATTATAGTGAATATTATCATATGATATATATATTATTATATGATATATATATTACTATATTACAGTGAATATTATCATATGATATATATATTATTATATGATATATATATTATTATATTATAGTGAATATTATCATATGATATATATATATTATTATATGATATATATATATTATGACTGAGACTATAATAAGATGCCCTGACGTGTTTATCAAAGTGTTATTTTCTGCTTTTTTTCATGTTGGAATAAAGGTTAAATATTTAACTGTAAGTAGTAATGCGTGTTTGATGCCTGAATCTTTTTGCATGAAATCATTCTGTTTGCTGACGTTGATTGGATGAGGCACAATCTACACACACGTGACCATCAACCTATCAACAACAAAGGCAATGGAACAGAGGTGGTCGTGCAGTGTGTCTCATTCACTGTCCATCAGAGTGACGGCCAGCAGGAAGGAGCTGTTGCTGTCTGGTGGTCTTGGCGTACAGAGCCCTGCAGCGCCCCCAGAGGGGAGGAGGTGAACAGCTTGTGTCCAGGGCGTGATGGCTGCAGACATCTTTCTGCCCCGATCTTCCTCTGGCCCGTTTGGTGGCCGATCCGAACACACAGTGACAGAGGAGCCGAGAACAGACGGGATGATGTCTGAGTAACAACCACAAAGAAACTTAAAACGACGACAAATACACGTAAACCGACGAGAAAAAGACCCAAACGAAGGTTTACAACGAGCACAAAGAGACGTCACTTCCTGGTCATGAATCTCACTTCCTGCTCAGTCCGAGACACTGAGATATGAATGTGACTTTTTAAAAGATATTTAGTCAAAATAATAAGAGATTAAGTCCAAATAATGGAAAGATTTTTACAATAATATCTTTTATTTATAATTGTTCCCAATTTTCACAAACGTTCACAAAGTTTGTCATCGAAAGCTAAAGTTTTGAGTTACCGTCTCATATTTGAGACTTTTCATTACGGTAAGAGACGACATCATTCCAGACTTGGCGTCTGAAACATGGAAACGTTTCAGAGTTTCTTCAGGTCGTTGCAGGTTGAAGCTGCAGGATGAAGCTCTGTGGCACAGACAGCCTGCATGCTGCAGTGGAAGGCTTCTTCCAGTGGGGGGCGCTGCACAACACAGACATGATGATGATGATATCTATCGCTAACTTGTTCTAGGATTAGTTGTTGGTCTTCATTTCAGATTAAATGTGAAAGTCCATCGTAGTCAACAACCTGAACTCAAGGGTCAAGAATTCATGAAGACAGGCTGCAGTCACAAAGGTTTATGGATCAACACTGAGTTATGCAGAGAGTTATGAAGAGGAACATGTTCGTTTATTCTTCTTTCTCCTCCTTTTAGGAAATCAAATATGTATTTATGCTGTTTATGAGTATTTGTTTGTTGACAGTTTGATGTATTTACTGTTCATTTTATTTGTGATTCTTGTTTTGTTTGACTTATTTGATGCGTGTGCAAAATAAAAAGTGAAACGAACCTAAAAGTCAAATCACACAGCTACAGTGCAGCGCAAGACATGCATAAAAACAGTCTTTGAGGTTTTACATGCAGATGTATTGTCCTAGACGGAGGCTTGTGTTCACATCACAAGAAAAGAAGAACAGCGAACGTCTTCACGCACACTCAGCATCTCAGCTCACAGCAGAGTCAGCGACGTGACGTTTGCTTCAGGGACAGAAGGCCGCTGAGGCGAGCTCTCCGTTCTGAAGGATCTCCGACCGGACGGTGGCGACGTGAAGTGTTGATGGAGGATCTGTGGCTCATGTCGGAGAGATGGAATGTGGGGAGGCGAGAAGGTTTTGGAGGCAGTGCGTGTGATGCTGGTGAGTTCATTCATGTTGGAGACGGTTGACCTCCTGACTTCCTGCTGCAGGTCAGTGAAGGCGCCACACCGAGAGGACGACATGACTGACGGCTGCATGTGGAGGTGGGAAGCGTTTGGATTGGATTGCACTTGACGACCTGCATCACGAGGAGCTGATGGAATCTGCAACCCACGGACACGTCGCGTTGTTACTCAACGACTGTTTCCAAAAACGACAGCATGTCAGACATTCCTCAGCTGCAGCTGCTCATCTGTGAGAAGTTCATGCTTTTCTGTCTGATTTGATATGAAATGAAATATTTTGGGGTTTTGGATTGATCCTTGGGAGAAACTATTTGAAGACGTCAACCTTTAGGAAGTCGATATTTTTACTGTTTTTTGACACAAAACAATTAAAGCTGGCGTGGGAGATTTATTTGTTTAAATTCTTTCTCATGGCGACAGCAAGCGATAAATGGAATGCTCTGAACGCGGCCTGCCTGCCAGCACTCACTCATGTTGTCATCATGTAAAACTGAATCAATTCGTCAATGACAGGAAAGTAACTGGCCACCATTGATCATAGAAGTAACTTCAGATGTTAAAATGCAATGCTTGTGAGGACTGTCTGTTGTTTCCGGTCGCATGAAAGCAGACACTGAAAGCATCAGCTGGGAGCTCTGAGTCAAGAGTGTGAAGAAGAGACCTTCAGCCCTTCTGATGTGTGCAGATCTCATCATGGACCAAGCGGTGGCGCCCTCTGGTGGAGCAAAGACAGACTCCTCATGGGAGCTTGAATTGATCCGTGAAACAAACAACGAGCAACGAGTTCAGAAAAAGACTTCATGTGACAAGTTCAGGTATGAAATATGAACAAGCAACAACATACAAGTGTTCATCTTCAGTGGCATTCAAATTCATTTTAATCTGTTTCAAAGACATTGTTATTTTACAAAGAAACTGGCAATGATTGGCTTATCGGACACACACACACACACACACACACTCTCACACACACACACACACACACACACACACACACACACACACACACACACACACACACACACACACACACACACACACACACACACACACACACACTCTCTCTCACACACACACACACACACACACACACACACACTCTCTCACACACACACACACACACACACACACACTCTCTCACACACACACTCTCACACACACACACACACACACACACACACCCACACACTCTCACACACACACACTCACACACACACACACACACACACACTCACACACTCTCACACACACACACACACTTTACTTTCAGTTCACGATGATTGTTTCCTTCATGAATTCTTTAACGTTACTTCTTCATCTGATCTGAAAAGATAAAATCCTGAAACTGGAGGAAGTCTTCTCTTCTTCATTGTCTTTAACTCCGCGGTGTCTGTAGCGTTCACACCTCCCGTGGCTGCTCCGTGACAGCAGCATTGCTGAGGTAGACGTCAGTGACGGGCAGGTTTATCTGGTCCGGACCGCCGGTCTGCAGGATGAACTGCTGCAGCTTACACTGTCTCAGCTCTTTATTCAGCTCCTCAATCATCTCCTGTCTGCCCTGGATGAAGAAGTGAACTCATATGTTACCAACAGCACAGACGTCAGGTACATATCAAGCCTCCCAACATCTGTTCATGTCCTCCACCAGCCGTCACTGAAGGACGAACTCAGCGAATCACACGAGAGGACCAAAAGCAGCAGTGAATGCTTCCTGAGCACACGGCCGATCTGCTGCCTCTGAGACGAACAGATGTGAAACTTCACCCGTTGATGACTGCGTGAAGATGATTTCAATGTTCTCTTACAATGTTTCTGAAATGTTTTGTTTGAATATGTAAATGAGGTAATATCCTGTTAAATATGCACTCATTGTCGTACGTTTCTAGAACATAAATCTGAAGTCAGCTTCAAATGACTGTTTCATTTTGTTGACATGTTCGAGTCAAAGGTCAAAACATGACCTCATAGATATCAGCATGAAACTTCACCACTTCATGACTCTCATTAAGACGATGATTTTATGTATTACAAGTTTTCTGTTATGTTTTTATATGCAAATGAGGCGTTATGTAACGGTAACTTTTGGTGAATTCATGTGAAAAAAAGTGTTAAAATAAATGTTTTCTTTCCTCTCGTCTGAAAAAAGACGAGTTATGAAATAAAAATAAACCAAAATCTCTGAATTGAACGGCGCATAAAAAACATAGTTTTTAAAAACTCATCAGTGAGCTTCACTGTTGTTGCTTCATCACCATCAACACACAATGTCGTTCACACAAAATAGTCCCCAACAAATGCACTCTTTCCTCTTCAAACACGTTACCAGCTGGTTTAAAAAACGACCACCGGGAGATATTTCTGACCCATTTGAAAGACTTCAGTGGGAACCGATGCGACACATTGATTTGTGTCTTTGGGCTGTTGAGTCACAGCGTTCGTGGTGACGGAGGCCTTGGACAGATCACTGGATGATGGAGGAGTCATACCTGCAGCTTTGCCTCCTTAGTCTGTAGATCCCTCTGTGTCCTCGACAACGCCGCCTCCAGATCCTCTGCCTGCTGCCGGCGGTGGTGCAGCTCCTGCTCCAGAGGCCTCAGCGCCTCCTCCGGCTGCCCGGCGCTCCGTCTGCGGGCTCCGAGCTGCACGGCCCGCTCTAGCTGTGCAGAACGAGCTCGCAGCTCCTCCATCTGATGGCCGTGGGCGTCCATGGATGAGTGCAGCTGCTGCAGACGTCCGTGCATGTCTGTGGATAACAGTGGTTCAGTGGTTACATGTCTAGTTGTAGAAAAGAGGAAGAACTTGACCACGATTTGAACGCGTTTACCTTCTTCTCTGTCCATCTCTGCCTGTAACTCTTCCTGCCACTTCTTCCTGAGCATCAGATCTGCCTCGCTCTGCCTCAGACGCTGCTCCAGTTCCTCCAGTTCCTCTTCGGCGACAGGACTCAGACCGGGACCTTCGGCAGCTGACCTCTCCCGCTCCCACACCTCGGCCTCTCGCTCCAGAGATTGAAGCTGAATCCCCAGGTCCTGCAGCCTCCTCTGCTGCTGCAGGACCTGCCTGAACGCCTCCTCCTTGGGGGAGTTGTGAGGGTCGAGGAAAGAGACGGGGGAAGCTCGGGGTTCTGGAGAGGCTCTGGGCGACGGAGACCAGGCCCCGTTTGGTTTAGTCCTCTTGGGGTGTGCTGAGGAAGCCAGACTGTGCGGCTCTGGTTCTTGGTGGTCTTGACCATCGCTGCCGCTGGGACCGGTCCTCCGCAGGACGAACTGGACCTCCGCGGCCAGCCGTCCCAGCTGAGACAGATGCTGGAGAGGACAGTCGTCAGCGACGAGCTGTCTCTCCTTCCCTCGTAGCGTCACGATAAGAATGTAACGACCTGTCCGACCTGCGGACGACACAGACAACAACACACAACAACCGACGAGCAGCTGAATGAAGAGGAGTTCAGCTCACGGAAGAGCATCTGTGGTTTCTCGTACAAAGAGTATTGTAGGAAGAAGTAACTGAATATAGAAATGTGTTGCTCGAGAGAAAAAGCAAGAATACAAGTGACATTGGTGTCATGCTGCTGTTTTAATTTCTGCTTTGTGTCTTCACTCGCAGTGTTCACAACACAAATGCATCCTGCAAAACAAAACTGGGATGAAGTGGAACCGTACGGACGACGTTACTGTAGCGTAAAGTGAAGATGTTTAACTTCCATTTAGACATTTCATCTTTGTTACAGGAAAGCGAATGTTGTCGCATCGATTTGCCAAAAAGTAAATCAATCAACATTTTGTAAACCAAAACATTTACAAAGAAACATGTTTATTGGACTCACCGAGTGATTGTGCCAGAGCGATGACGACATCCTGGCAGGAAGTGCTCAGTGATAGGCCACACACCACTCTGACCACGCCCCCCACCAACACCTTCAGCTCCATCAGCGCCCTGCGAGGAGACAGACGCCTTACGTCCAACATAATCCATCCTACATAAACCAATGTGTCAAATCAATCACTGAACGAGCAAGCTCGGCTATTTTATCAATAAACAGTCAATTTCATTTCTGGAAAATGTATATATATATATATTATATACATATATATTATATACATATATATTATATATATATGTATATAATATATATGTATATATATATATATAATATATATGTATATAATATATATGTATATAATATATATATACATATATATTATATACATATATATGTATACATATATATTATATACATATATATATAATATATATGTATATAATATATATATATATAATATATATGTATATAATATATATATATACATATATATATATATATACATATATATTATATACATATATATTATATATATATGTATATAATATATATGTATATATATATATGTATATATATATATTATATACATATATATTATATATATATATATTATATACATATATATTATATATATATGTATATAATATATATGTATATATATATATGTATATATATATATTATATACATATATATTATATATATATGTATATAATATATATATATTATATACATATATATATATTATATACATATATATAATATACATATATATAATATATATGTATATTATATATATGTATATAATATATATACATATATATTATATACATATATATTATATATATATGTATATAATATATATGTATATATATATATATATGTATATATATATACATATATATATATATATGTATATATATATATATATGTATATATATATATTATATACATATATATTATATACATATATATATATATAATATATGTATATAATATATATATATACATATATATTATATATATATGTATATAATATATATGTATATAATATATATATATACATATATATATATATATACATATATATTATATATATATGAAAAATGATCATTTGGTTGCCTGCTACTCATGTGTACAGAAATACAAGAACAGAAGAAGAAGAAGCTGACGCTGTAATGTAACAGCGTCCGTCACACTTCCAGCTGATTGTAGACGTGAATGCTGTTTTTATGGTGAGTTTTTTATTTATCCACGTTAACGTTGTTTGTTTCCAAAGCTAATGACGCTAACGCTAGCCGAACTTGTCAGTTATACTTCAGTGTAGGTGACGTCCGCG
>NC_136635.1:32572064-32602064 GCF_949748355.1 Melanostigma gelatinosum
AGGCAGAGAGGGCTCGGTGTTAACAGTCCGCGTGGAGTTTTCTCGTCTCTAATTCCGTTATATCGTCCATCACTGCTCTGCAGAAGAGGCAGAGCAGTGATGCTGCACTGCCTGGTCCCTGCACACACGCACACACACACACACACACACACACACACACACACACACACACACACACACACACACACACACACACACACACACACACACACACACACACACACTGCAGCTGAAACATCACACATTCCTGCATGTTAGTTGTAATGGTGCAGTCTGCAGAGATCATTGTTGGACCTTCTCTCTCTCTCTGGGTTCAGATGGCTGGCTGGTGTTCAGTGATACTGGTAGGACCCAGTAGGACCAGTAAGACCAGTAGGACCCAGTAGGACCCAGTAGGACCAGTAGGACCCAGTAGGACCCAGTAAGACCAGTAGGACCCAGTAGGACCAGTAGGACCCAGTAGGACCATAGGACCAGCTGTACTGTACATCAGTGTTGTGTGTGGGTTCATCACTGGCTGCTCGTTAAAAATAAATCAAACCAAAGTGTCATCTTTTCAGTATTTTATGAGTAATTTTTTGGGAGAAATCTGTTCAGTTTTATTGTTGATTTAAACTTTCTGGCGGTTTTGAAGGCGACTGCTGTTTAAACAACCCTCGACATGGACAAAATAATAGAGACACCCCTCCATATACTTCATATCCTTCAGGTATGTAAATCCATGTCTAGGTGTTGTAGTAAAAACATTCCATCATGATTCATATTTAAAACAAACTCCTACAGGACCAACATTTAACCAAGATAACTGAGGATTACAATGATCATCAAACATGTTCAAGAGATGAAGCAAGACAGAAGTTCACTCATTCAGACGGACATTTCTTAACATCAGCATCTCTGAAGCAGGCTCTGGTATCTCAGATGGAACCTGCTTTCTTTCCGTTACCCGAACTTTAAAGAACAGCTGAGCCTTTGGCTCCAGCTTCTGTCTTTCCATTTTATTTGATCAGGATTATAGTTCTGTGATGTGGTGCTGGAGGTGATGCAGGTGATGGAGGTGCTGGAGGTGATGGAGGTGATGGAGGTGCTGGAGGTGATGGAGGTGCTGGAGGTGCTGGAGGTGATGGAGGTGATGGAGGTGATGGAGGTGCTGGAGGTGCTGGAGGTGATGGAGGTGATGGAGGTGCTGGTGGTGATGGAGGTGATGGAGGTGCTGGAGGTGATGGAGGTGCTGGAGGTGATGGAGGTGATGGAGGTGCTGGAGGTGATGGAGGTGATGGAGGTGCTGGAGGTGATGGAGGTGATGGAGGTGATGGAGGTGATGGAGGTGATGGAGGTGATGGAGGTGCTGGTGGTGATGGAGGTAATGGAGGTGCTGGAGGTGATGGAGGTGATGGAGGTGATGGAGGTGATGGAGGTGCTGGTGGTGATGGAGGTGCTGGAGGTAATGGAGGTGCTTTTCAAAATAAACTTCCGTCTTCACAGGAAACAACTCAGTTAGGTTTAGGAAAGCTCAGGTTTTGTGTTAAAGTAACGGATGTTCCGTCACTGAGCACGCAAGTCACGTGACAACAACGTTGACGTGAAGTTCGGTGATCGAACATCCTCCTCCTGCGTGAGCTTCAGCGCTCTTTATACTTCCTGGTTCTTGATTACGTGGACGTGGAATAAATGGGTTAATGTGGAATATCTACGAGTTACGGCGCATTTTTGGTAGATTTTAGCTCCGAATGCTGGATGAGACCAGTCTGAACGTGAATCACTTTTTATTTATTTATTTCAAACATTGTGATGAACAAAGTTGAAATCCTGCTGGCAGACGAACAGTCTGATGGGGGTCATCTGAATCCTCCATCCTCCTCCCCCTCTCTATACAGTACATCTCTCTCTCTTCTTCTCTCTCTTCTTCCCCAGCTGAGGGCTCAATTACCATGGCAACCGCAGGAATGCTCTCTCCTCTGTGGCCTCAGACAATGAGACAGACAGACAGACAGACAGACAGACAGACAGACAGACAGACAGACAGACAGACAGACAGACAGACAGACAGACAGACAGACAGACAGACAGATGGTGATAAAGAGAGAGAGACTATACCTCCCTCTCAGTGTGAGGTTGTGGAGCTAAAGCTCAACACTCTTTGACTGCTGCTTCAGTGACTCATTATTACACACACACATTTAAACACATGCTTCCACATTCTGCAGGAAGACGGCAGGAGACAGAAAGCGTAAAACAAAGTCTGAGCCGTGACCTCGTGGAAGGAATCAGGGAAATGAAGATGTGACCTCCTTTAGGCCACTGTTACCCCCCCCCCCCCCCCCCCCCCCGGCTGCAGGGAGAGGAGAGAACTAATGACGCCAGAAGAGAAAGAGAAACATTTTCAGATCAGATCAAAGAAAAGATCTCTCAACAGCAACAACAGAGTCTGTTCATCTGGCTCTCGATGGAGAGAGAGATGCTGTTAGTGTGATTCAATCAGCCGAAGCACACACACACACACACACGCACACACACGCACGCACACGCGCACACACGCGCACACACACGCGTGTGTTCCCGGGTGTTGAGTTAGTTTGGATTGCTGTCATCTTGCCTCTGGCTGTCAGTCACTAACAAGTCTCCCAGAGCCAGTCAGCGTTCTGCTGCTGACATATTCAGGTAGCTGAAGAAGTGTGTGTGTGTGTGTGGATGCAACTGTGTGTGTGTGGATGCAACTGTGTGTGTGTGTGTGTGTGTGTGTGTGTGTGTGTGTGTGTGTGTTGCTTCTTCAAAGTGTCCTAGTGATGGGATCGTTATGGAAGTCTCGTCTCTTTTCCTGCCAGAAACATGATGGCTTCCATCATCAAACAGCTGCTCAGGTGGTGTCAGGTGGTGTCAGGTGGTGTAGATTAGGATTTAAAGAATTCACACCGAGACGCGTCTCAACCGGGAGTCAACCTCCGCTTCTGACGAGTGAAGCCGATGCGGAAGTGTCTTAAAACCTGCATCTCTCTAATGTCCAACAGCGTAGTTTATGAGCTGTTGCATTGAGTTACATTATGATGCGTTTCAGTTCTTTTCATATCAGCAATTGGCAAAGCTGAATGATGCTGCAAACATAAGTTGGTGATCATCAGGGATTAATAACACATCAATGATGACATGAGTGCAGGTTGAAGTACATGTGACTCATGGTTGTGTTGTTTTTATCATGAACCGTTTACTGAGAGTAATTCACTGGTATTGAATACTAAGTTTGTGGTTTTGTGAGGTCCCTACGGGGCTTAAGGTGGAGGTGGACGTCTCTCTTCATGTCTGCTGTCTTCTTGACTCCTCTCCTCTCTCCCCTCTGTCCTCCCTCTCTCTTCATGTCTGCTGTCTTCTTGACTCCTCTCCTCTCTGTCCTCCCTCTCTCTTCAAGTCTGCTGTCTTCTTGACTCCTCTCCTCTCTCCTCTGTCCTCCCTCTCTCTTCATGTCTGCTGTCTTCTTGACTCCTCTCCTCCTCTCTCCCCTCTGTCCTCCCTCTCTCTTCATGTCTGCTGTCTTCTTGACTCTCCTCTCTCCCCTCTGTCCTCCCTCTCTCTTCATGTCTGCTGTCTTCTTGACTCTCCTCTCCTCTCCTCTCTGTCCTCCCTCTCTCTTCATGTCTGCTGTCTTCTTGACTCCTCTCCTCTCTCCTCTGTCCTCCCTCTCTCTCCATGTCTGCTGTCTTCTTGACTCCTCTCCTCTCTCCTCTGTCCTCCCTCTCTCTTCAAGTCTGCTGTCTTCTTGACTCCTCTCCTCTCTCCTCTGTCCTCCCTCTCTCTTCATGTCTGCTGTCTTCTTGACTCCTCTCCTCCTCTCTCCCCTCTGTCCTCCCTCTCTCTTCATGTCTGCTGTCTTCTTGACTCTCCTCTCTCCCCTCTGTCCTCCCTCTCTCTTCATGTCTGCTGTCTTCTTGACTCTCCTCTCCTCTCCTCTCTGTCCTCCCTCTCTCTTCATGTCTGCTGTCTTCTTGACTCCTCTCCTCTCTCCTCTGTCCTCCCTCTCTCTCCATGTCTGCTGTCTTCTTGACTCCTCTCCTCTCTCCTCTGTCCTCCCTCTCTCTTCAAGTCTGCTGTCTTCTTGACTCCTCTCCTCTCTCCTCTGTCCTCCCTCTCTCTTCATGTCTGCTGTCTTCTTGACTCCTCTCCTCCTCTCTCCCCTCTGTCCTCCCTCTCTCTTCATGTCTGCTGTCTTCTTGACTCTCCTCTCTCCCCTGTGTCCTCCCTCTCTCTTCATGTCTGCTGTCTTCTTGACTCTCCTCTCCTCTCCTCTGTCCTCCCTCTCTCTTCATGTCTGCTGTCTTCTTGACTCCTCTCCTCTCTCCTCTGTCCTCCCTCTCTCTCCATGTCTGCTGTCTTCTTGACTCCTCTCCTCTCTCCTCTGTCCTCCCTCTCTCTTCAAGTCTGCTGTCTTCTTGACTCCTCTCCTCTCTCCTCTGTCCTCCCTCTCTCTTCATGTCTGCTGTCTTCTTGACTCCTCTCCTCCTCTCTCCCCTCTGTCCTCCCTCTCTCTTCATGTCTGCTGTCTTCTTGACTCTCCTCTCTCCCCTGTGTCCTCCCTCTCTCTTCATGTCTGCTGTCTTCTTGACTCTCCTCTCTCCCCTCTGTCCTCCCTCTCTCTTCATGTCTGCTGCTAGATGAGTGACGTCTCATGCGGTTCGTACTCTCTTGTGTCCTGAATCGTGCAGTCAGTCATGTCTCTGATGCGTTTGTCGGAGCTTGAACAGCTGCTGCAGCCTGCGGATGTCCAGCTGGGTAATGTTCACGTGAGTGCTGGTGATTGCTTTGTTGGTAACTCCGTAGCACACGTTTGCACCAATGAAGTCGATGATGTGAAGGCGTGGGACGACGTTTTCACCACCCGCTGTGACGGTTTACGGCTGTTTTCGGCGTAGGCGTTGGTGACGCAGCGTCGATGACGTCTGTGTGGATCGGATGGAGGAGCGATGAGGTTCAGAGATCCTGCTGAGCTCCATCGCTCCCAATCAGCAACACCTAACAACCCCATTTCAACACCTGCTGAAGATGGAGACGCTGAGGAGGTGCAGCAGCGATGCAGCTGTGAGATATCCACAGACGATAGCAGGACAGAAGTCCAGCTGTTCATCACCGAGCACATGAGGAGAGGAGAGAAACACAGATAAAGGCCATTCAAGTTCAGATGATTCCACCTGCAGCCTTCACTGCCGTCCATCCTTCTTCTGATTGGCTTTCAACACCATTTGATCTGCAACGTACAGGAAATGGAATATTTAGGGTTTTAGACCAACAAGCCATGGAAAGACGTGACCTCGGGCTCTGGTGTGTTTAGTTCGGTTCATTCGGTGACCGCTGTCCTGCTGATCGTGGGAAATGTGTCAGGATCCCTGTCTGACCCACTGTGTGGTTACCTCTGTTTCCCCTCCAATCTCCTCTCCTCATGTGTCTGTCATTCCCCTGTGTGTGTTTTGTTATGCCATGTGCTTGGTGTTTTCTCGGACCTGCCTCCAGACTCCTCCCACTGCTACCGCTCTGATGGATGCCAGCTGCGGACAATCTGGCTCGTTACCCGGCAGCATATAAGCCCTGGGCCTGCAGGCTTGGGGCGTCAGTCTGGATTGTCTTCTGCCTCGGTAGCGTCCGCCGTGTCGTGAGTAAACCCCATGGTATCTTCCTGTGCTAATCTCTCTCCTCTCTGCTACGGGTGGAAAGTACTGGGCGATCTACGAACTCTCCGGTGTCGAGCCACGGGACATCACACCGTCGATCTGTCAACTCTTCAGTGTCGAGCCACGGGACATCACACCGTCGAGCTACCAGCCCCCGGTGTCGAGCCACGGGACTCACACCAGCCACCCACTTGTCTACCAAATAAACCTGTTTCATTGGACTTTGTCTCCTGTGGTCTGCATTTGGGTCCTACCCGTGAACTCCCGTGACAGAACAGACTGACCCTCGAGTACATTCGGACGGCCAAGCGGTTAAACTCTCGCCAGGCTCGGTGGTCATTATTCTTCGGACGGTTTGACTTCACCATCTCCTACCGCCCAGGCCACAAGAATACCAAGCCTGATGCTCTCTCTCGCCAGTTCTCTGCCGAGGGTCGCTCCTCCAGTCCTGGGACCATCCTCCCTACAACCTGTGTGGCAGCCGCTCTCACCTGGGAGATCGAATCAGTGGTGCAGGACGCTCTCCGAACCCAGCCAGATCCCGGAGGCGGGCCTCCTGGCCGCCTCTTTGTTCCCCTGTCCGCACGCTCCCAAGTGCTCCAGTGGGCGCACACCTCTCGGTTCTCCTGTCACCCTGGCGTCAGACGCACCATTGATCTGCTTCGGAGAACCTTTTGGTGGACATCGCTGGAGGCCGATACTAGAGCCTTTGTCCTCGCCTGCTCAACCTGTGCCCGCAATAAGGCGTCACACCGACCTCCCGCCGGCTTGCTGCAACCCCTCCCGGCGCCTCATCGTCCCTGGTCCCATATCGCCCTGGACTTCGTCACGGGCCTGCCACCCTCTCATGGAAACACGGTCATCGTTACGGTGGTTGACCGCTTCTCCAAGGCGGCTCACTTCCTCGCTCTGCCCAAGCTTCCCTCAGCTCAGGAGGCGGCGGATATCATGGTCAGCCAGGTGTTCCGTCTGCATGGGATCCCGGTGGACATTGTGTCGGACCGAGGCCCGCAGTTCGTATCCCAGGTCTGGAGAGCCTTCGGCCGGGCCCTCGGCGCAACCATCAGTCTGTCCTCGGGGTTCCACCCCCAGTCCAACGGGCAGACGGAGAGGCTTAATCAGGAGCTCGAGGCCTCCCTCCGCTGCGTGGCAGCATCGAATCCCTCCAGCTGGAGTACTCACCTGCCTTGGGTGGAATATGCCCACAACTCCCATACATCATCGGCTACGGGCCACACTCCATTCGAGGCCTCCCTGGGTTACCAGCCACCTCTGTTCCCCGCCCAGGAGGTGGAGATAGCTGTTCCCTCAGTGCAGCGCCACCTTCGTCGCTGTAGGAAGGTGTGGAGGGAGACCCGGGCCGCCCTTCTCCGCACGGCGGAACAGAATAAGCGTTTTGCGGATCGCCGCCGCATCCCTGCTCCACATTACCAAGTCGGTCAAATGGTGTGGCTCTCCGCCAGGGACATCCCATTACGGACCGAATCCCGGAAGTTGTCTCCCCGGTTCATCGGTCCGTTTGCGGTCCAGGCAATTATCAACCCGTCCGCAGTTCGTCTGAAGCTTCCCTCATCCATGAGGATCCACCCGACGTTCCACGTGTCGCTGATCAAACCGGTGTCCACCTGTGCCCTGTGCCCTCCGGCCAGACCCCCACCACCCGCCCGACTCATCGACGGAGGTCCAGCGCATACGGTCAACAGACTGTTGGATGTTCGCCCTCGGGGTCGGGGTTTCCAATACCTCGTGGACTGGGAGGGTTACGGTCCTGAGGAACGCTCATGGGTGCCCCGGTCTAGGATCCTCGACCCCACTCTCGTTCGGGATTTTCATCGACGGCACCCGGACAAGACTGGCAGACCGCCTGGAGGCTCCCGTTGAGGGGGGGGTACTGTCAGGATCCCTGTCTGACCCACTGTGTGGTTACCTCTGTTTCCCCTCCAATCTCCTCTCCTCATGTGTCTGTCATTCCCCTGTGTGTGTTTTGTTATGCCATGTGCTTGGTGTTTTCTCGGACCTGCCTCCAGACTCCTCCCACTGCTACCGCTCTGATGGATGCCAGCTGCGGACAATCTGGCTCGTTACCCGGCAGCATATAAGCCCTGGGCCTGCAGGCTTGGGGCGTCAGTCTGGATTGTCTTCTGCCTCGGTAGCGTCCGCCGTGTCGTGAGTAAACCCCATGGTATCTTCCTGTGCTAATCTCTCTCCTCTCTGCTACGGGTGGAAAGTACTGGGCGATCTACGAACTCTCCGGTGTCGAGCCACGGGACATCACACCGTCGATCTGTCAACTCTTCAGTGTCGAGCCACGGGACATCACACCGTCGAGCTACCAGCCCCCGGTGTCGAGCCACGGGACTCACACCAGCCACCCACTTGTCTACCAAATAAACCTGTTTCATTGGACTTTGTCTCCTGTGGTCTGCATTTGGGTCCTACCCGTGAACTCCCGTGACAAAATGTTTAAGAAAGCAATCAGTTTTATGCCAAACGCGTTAATCGCCTCGGTCTCGCCCCCGGTCCCACGGGCACTATTTGTGTTCATTCGCGTGAATCGCACTGGACGCGCCGGAGAGGGGGCGTGGCTTATCGCCCTGGAAGCCGTTTAACTGTCCGCCATCAACCGGAAAAAATAACCATTTCAACTCACGCGTTTGGGGCGTTTGTGGGGGCAAACGCACCGCGCCATCGCAAATTCGCGTCACTCCAGTCTCATCGCGTCTGTGCATAGACTTTGTATGTAATCTACGCACCTTTACACGATCTATCTAATTCATGTCTGATTCAAATAACATCAGCTTCACCTGCTGATTGCATGTGGAGCTGCTCGGGTCACCGTGGCTGAAGGTCTGGGTCACCAGGATCTGCTGTCTCACCTTTAATCCATGTAACTTCCTGTCGGGTCCGATAGCCCGACCAGCGCGTCTTCACGCGCTTCAACGTTCAACGAGAGAGCGACGTAATGCCGCAATCAATAGGCGGGAATGGATAAGCCCCTCATGGTGCCACAGCTCTCTTCCCTCGGCCAAAAACGTAATAAAATTAAGCATAAATCCCTCATCTCTCACTCTCTCTCTCTCTCTCGCTCTCGCTCTCGCGCTCTCGCTCTCGCGCTCTCGCTCTCGCTCGCTCTCGCTCTCACTCTCTCTCTCTCACTCTCTCTCGCTCTCTCTCTTGCTCTCTCTCGCTCTCTCTCTCTCTCTCTCTCTCTCTCGCTCTCACTCTCTCTCTCTCTCTCTCTCTTTCTCTATCTCACTCTCTCTCTCTCTCGCTCTCTCTCGCTCTCTCGCTCTCTCTCTCGCTCTCTCTCTCTATCTCGCTCTCTCTCTCTATCTCTCTCTCTCTCTCTCTCTCTCTCTCTCTCTCTCTCTCTCTCTCTATCTCGCTCGCTCTCTCTCTCTCTCTCTCTCTTTCTCTATCTCACTCTCTCTCGCTCTCTCGCTCTCTCTCTCGCTCTCTCTCTCTATCTCTCTCTCTCTCTCTCTCTCTCTCTCTCTCTCTCTCTCTCTATCTCGCTCGCTCGCTCTCTCTCTCTCTCTCTCTCTCTCTCGCTCTCTCTCTCTCTCTCATCCTTTTCCAAAAGCAATCTTTTCCCCCTGAGTCAGCACTTACAGTGTCCGGGAGTGAAGCAGGGGAAATTAGCATCTGAAGAGCTGCTTTACTTCCCTCTGCCCACGCTCGACCCCTCACTTCATTTTCGTAGCAATATGGAATTTCTGGTATCTGGTGTTAGATAAATAAACTCCCCCTCCCTCCCTCCCTCCGACCATCCGCTAAAACTCCTGACTGGTGCATGATGGGACGGCCGAGTGCTTTTGGCAACGAGCGATTTGACTTTGGAGCTTTACTGTTAACTCCACTTAAACACAAAACATTGATGAGGTTTTTTTTTGCAATTGGCTCATCAGCATTACCCATGAGCACCGGGGACAGAGGCAGCAGGCTGCGGCGCTACGCTCACTACAGCTTTTTGCTGTTTCATGTTTCAATGAATGTCCTTCTGCACCAGCGGGCTAAAAGAACCCGGTCCCGACTAGTGGTGTAATGGACCGCTGTCGATCTGTGATCCGTACTGATCCCCCTCACAGTTTAACGTTAACCATCAGAGTAGGGCTGGGCGATATGGCCTAAAAAAAAAATCTCCGATTTTTTTACAAAAAATCAGATTCACGATTTAAATCGATTTTTTTCCCCCAAAATTTTTTGCAGATGACAGAAGCTGTTGAAAACAATTTTTTCTTTTATTTTGTGATGATTTTCCCAAGTAGGTTGATAAAAATAAAGTGCAAACAAAACCTGAACATTGTAGAAAGGTGCCTGTAGTATACAAAAAGTATTTGGTCACTCTTTTGTTTGCCTGAATCATTTAAATATAAAATTAAATTAAACATAACATTAAATGGCATTAAATAGTAGCCTTCCATTGTAAACAACTGTGCAAATGTAACTTTTTACAGTAAGCTTTTCTAACTGAATACACTGATACAAACACAGCATGAAATAAAATGTATGTGACCCTTTAACATTCACATTTTCAAAAGTGCAACATCTGATCTAACATCAACATAACATATTTTGCACAGTAAATAAGTGCATGTAAACAAAATCAAGTGCATTCACAACATAACCAACAGTATTAAACAGTAGTGCATGTTTTTTCTAAATATTTTTTGCCAGGAAGACAAGCCTGTCTACTACCTCTGGCTTCAGGCATGCACGGTGGCATGTAACAATGCCCCCCCCACACACTGAAAAGCCTCTCAGAGGGGGCACTTGTAGCTGGCACAGAGAGGTATTTCTTTGCTAAAGTACTTAGCCTTGGAAAGTTAAGTTGGTGACGCTTCCACCAGTCAAGTGGATCGGTGTCTGGGTCAACCTGCTGGACCACAGGTCAGTTGTTGCGGAGTAGAATGACATCCCCTCCAGCTCCGCAGAGATCCTTTGGCGTGTACTATTGTACAGCCGAGGCAAGGCAACGTCAGAAAAATGTTTACGGCTTGGTAGCACGTACCTGGGGTCCAAAGCTTTGAGACGGTGAATAAACCCCGGCTTTTCCACGGTGTATATGGGCACCATATCTTTTGCGATATACATCGCGACTGCATCCGTGATGGCTTTCCACCGGGCACTCTTCTTCTCATGCGGAGTACAGTTGGTGAATGTCTCCAAAATGCTGGGTTGTTGTTGTGAGGTGGCGGCGGCGGCGGCCAGCAGTGAAGCTGCTGGCCGCCATTGTTTTAGTTTGTAAACAATGCGCGCGCACTCTACTACGGGAACCCAACGGGGGGGAGGGGTGGGGGCGATTTTCTCGATTTTCAATAAAACACATCGCCTTAAAGCACACATTCGAATTAATCGATTAAATCGATTTATCGCCCAGCCCTACATCAGAGTGTAAATAAAGTTGTACTGACTCAGTAGAACATGTGTTTCTAGTCTCTGATCTCTGATTATGTTTCATTGTAAACAACCAATCAGTGTTTAAAGCAACAGGAGGAGAGCGAGTAACGTTAGCAGCACCGCTAACGGCGAACCAGCAGGAGGAGAGCTAGTAACGTTAGCAGCACCGCTAACGGCGAACCAGCAGGAGGAGAGCTAGTAACGTTAGCAGCACCGCTAACGGCGAACCAGCAGGAGGAGAGCTAGTAACGTTAGCAGCACCGCTAACGGCTAACCAACAGGAGGAGAGCTAGTAACGTTAGCAACACCGCTAACGGCTAACCAACAGGAGGAGAGCTAGTAACGTTAGCAACACCGCTAACGGCTAACCAACAGAGCTTCACTTCAGTTACATTAGAATTGCTGATGGTTTACTGACTTCTGATCAGTAAACCAGCTGCCATAACAAACCAACAAAGGGATCTGTATCTGTTAATATGGATCATCAATGATCAGGGATCTCTAGAAGTTATATTCGCTCCCTGTTTCATTTTGTTCTGATCCGTGAGTTTGATGACCCGTTGCTCCTCTGGTCCTTGCTGCCTCAGAACAGGCGTCCGTCCACACAGATGGTCCGTCAGCGTACAGATGAGCTGCTGGAGCCCTCGGTGGAACATCCAATCATGTGGCATAATGAGATTAAGGGGCGGGGGTGTGAAACGCCATTATACTCACTTTACTGGTAGTGCTGGTAGGCACCCCTGCTCCCAGGCGTGTGTGTGTGTGTGTGTGTTGAGGCTGTAAATGACACAATACATCTTCATAATTCCTGAATACACACATTAACAGAAGTCACAGCTACAGTAGTGTATCCACAGACATGTGTTTGCAGGGCTTGTATTGCTGTCTTTGTGAGGACCAGCGTTATACCATCATTGTGAGGACATTTTGGCTACATTTTCATTGCCACTTCAAAGGAATATTTAAGGTTTTAAGACCAAGGTTTTTAGGGCCAAGATGAGAATGAAGTTTAAATGTATTGTAGAGAGACGGTGGAGCATTTGGTCGTAATGCTAAACACAACTAAAGGCATCGTGTCAGTGAGGGTCCCTACATATATAGGAAGACAAGTGTGCGTGTGTGTGTGTGTGTGTGCACGCTCTGTTGCAGTATTTCCAGGTAGCGCTCTGTCTCTGTGACCTGCAGTGTGCTGCATTACAGCAGAAACAGGCTGCAGCCTCTCTGCAGCAATCTCACACACACACATACACACACACACACACACTCCACACTCACACACACCACACACACACCACACACACACATACACACACACACACTCCACACACACACACACACACACCACACACACACACACACACACACACCACACTCACACCACACACACACACACTCTCACTCACACACACACACACACACACACACACACACACTCTCACACACACTCACTCACTCACTCTCACACACACTCACTCACTCTCACACACACACACACACACTCTCACACACACTCACACACACACACACTCTCACTCACACTCACAAACACACACACTCTCACACACACACACACTCACACACACACACACACACACACACACACACTCACACACACACACACACACACACACACACACACACACTCTCACACACACACACACTCACACACACACAGACACACACACCCACTCTCACACACACACACACACATGGGGTCCCGGGCAGACAAAGACAGCGCTGCAAGCTAAACTGGAACCAGAGAGGCAGGTGGGCGGGGCAGAGAAGAGGATGGAGTGAAAGAGAGAGTGAGAGGGGGAGGGGGAGGGGTACACGTGATGGAGGATGAATAAAAGCCAAATGGGGGGGGGGATGGAAGATGGAAGGAGGGAGGTAGAGAAGGAGGGAGGGGGGGGGGGGTATGAAAACAAAGCTTGCAGGAAAAAACAATAAGAGTTATGAATCAATAAAGAGGAGGAAAAAAAAGACGATGAGAAACCAGATGAGACTAAAAAGGAAAGGAGGAAGAGGAGAAAAGAAAGAGACAACAAATTTGTGACGACGTCCACGTCTCAGAGCCGATCCAGCCGATGATGTAATCGTTTCTAATTGGTCCCAATCATTCATTAGAGCTTGATTGGCAGCATGGCTCAGCCAATTAGATGCCAGGATGTCTCTCTCTCTCTCTCTCTCTCTCTCTCTCTCTCTCATGGTGTGAGAGCGTCTGTGTTATGAAGGACCTGCTTCAAACAGCATGGGAGGACACACACTCACTCACACACACACACACACACACACACACACACACACACACACACACACACACACACACACACACACACACACACACTCATCTTTAGCCAAGCTTCCTGCATCCCAGCATGCAACTCCTGCAGCAGAAATACAGATATTTCAGTTTTTTGAAGTTTCCCTCCAACATTGCTTATTAAATATTTATCAAAAGAAAATCAAGCAAATACAAAACAAATATGGTAATCCAAGACATAAAATAGTGCAAAGTTAAAATATAAGAATAATATGTGTATAAAACGTAACTACGGTAATATTTCAAGCCAGCAGAGCGGCTGTTAAACAGTGAAGCACATTTCATTTCCTCTGTTCTTCACAATAAAAGCCTCCCCGTTGTTTTGTTATTCATAAGCTTTCTTTGCGAAGCAGCAAAATGAGGAAATGTTGGGTTTTCATCAGCGACTCCAACACAACTGAAGCTCAACTCAAGCAGACGTCTGAGAGAAGCTCAGCCTCAAAGCAGAGATTCAGTGAGAAGCCACAAACGTCCCGAGAGATGAAAACACGTCTTTCTCCAGTTGATGAATCTTTTCAATCATTTTTATCAAGCACACATTTCAAACATGCAGTTTATATCTGCTGCTCGTGTTCTGCACAATGCTCTCCTGTTCTGACCGACTTTGTTCAGACTCCGGAGATGTTCGGTGTCGGGCGCTAAAACTGGTAACAGACGCAAATCAATGAAAGACACGGCGATGGAAACGCTGTCTCTTTCTCCTTCCTGCTGTCACGGGGATGTCTTCTTCTTCTGTTGTCTTTAACGCGGCAACCTTTTGTGTTCGGCGATAGATAAGAACTTCAAACACTTATTTAAATGCTAAATCTTCGGGACTGACGCTGTTTGAGGAGAATCTCACCGTACGACCCACAAACCTGCTGCAGAGTGAAAGCGATCACGCTTCATCACCGATCTCAATATTTGGTGAAGAGCTCAGCGGTCGTGTTGATCTTGATCAACTCTTTTATTTGACGTGCTGCCCATCTGTCTGTCTCTCCGCCAGCTGCCGTCTGCATTCAGTCCACAGTCACCGGCGGCCAGAAGAGACGGCTCCTTGTGGCCCATTGATGCTCCTCGATGGGAGGTCAGGCCTAATTGGCCGGCGTCCTATCTGTCCCACAATACGGCCTTTGAACGTGGAAAGC
The DNA here is from genome assembly GCF_949748355.1 of Melanostigma gelatinosum. Classification (NCBI taxonomy): domain Eukaryota; kingdom Metazoa; phylum Chordata; class Actinopteri; order Perciformes; family Zoarcidae; genus Melanostigma; species Melanostigma gelatinosum. Next base: position 32,586,569 of record NC_136635.1, read on the forward strand.
TGTTTGGTTTCAGTCCCACAAAGAGAGACTCCCCAGAGCGCGCAATGGCCTCAAGTAGCTTTAATTCAGAGCCCTTTTGTTTCCTGTGAGGATCTCTCCCATCTCAGGCAACACCGACCCGGAAGAGACGGACACCACGTCGTCCACTAAGAAAACATATGTCTTTACTTTTGAATACTTTTTATTGACATTTGTTCAGAAGGTCTGTCAAAAACGTTTGTCCTGGTTTAGGGCGGGGCTACACAGTGATTGACAGGTCTCTACCAGAGACGTATACGGCGTCTCTACGTCACTCCTCCTCAGTCCAGATACGGTCACTTCCTGTTCACTGGTTGTAAAAACCAACATGGCGACGGCCAAAAGGCTTCAAAACATCAGTCCACCAACCAGTGAGAGATGTCACCATGACTACATCCACTTCTTGCATTCAGTCTATGATCACCACAGAGGTTTCTGTCTCTGTTACTTCATCTCTCTTGTGGACAATCGCGTCTCCTCCGTCCCACCAACACTGAGGCTCTGAGCTGAAGGAGGACGCAGCAGGAGAGAGATGGAGGGCTGAGGGAACTGCAGACGGTGAGGATTGTGAGTTGATGAAGAGAGACGGCGGGTTTAAGATGGACTCGTATACTTGTCGGGGTTTAGCGGGTGGGGGCAGGAAGGTTTGATGGAGTGTGTCTGAAGGATGAGCAGCTCGGCCTCAGACAGACTCAGAGAGACGGACACGATCTACACATCGGTCACCGTGTTGGAGATATTAGTACAGATGGACATTTGGGAAGTAACTAACCTGCACTTCCTCAGCTCAGAGCGGCCCGCAGCGCTTTAATAGGACTATTCTGGGATTCTTCTTCTTCATATTTCAGGAGACGGGAGGCTTGTGGGCATCGTGACTTTTTCAAGTCTCACTGTGTTTCTGCGATTGTAATTCAGCACCTCTGAAAAATGAGCTGAACCATTTTACAGAGAAGAAGAAGAAGAAGGGAACCTTTAAGTTGCAATAATGACAAACAAATAGAGAAGAGACACTTTTTAATTATTATTTCTCAACTGAAATATGAGACTTTATACATTACATGATCAAAAGAATGCCCACTCACTGGGGAAAGCATTTCTTCATAGATCTTGTTTGTGTACTGAGATCTTTTCCTGCAGAAACAGGAACAAACACAAACTGTTGACACGAAAGTCAACTTCCTGCTATTTTTCTATGAAATAGACTATTTTACAGATAAATCGATTCATAAGCACTTCATTTTCCTCCTTCCTTGTGCATTTACTTTAAGTCCATTTCATGTTTTGACAAACTGTATGTCCCGGTATGATGCAGCACAAGACCAAATGCAAAGCTGCCGGTTAATGTGTGCTGTGTGTGATGAACTACATAATGCTCCCCATGTTCTTACAGTATGGAGTAGATAGTGGTGCGATATAAAATGATTCGGGAAGCTCGTTATCAATTATTGATGTCGTCGTCGTCTCAGGTGTTTGTGGTTCGACTCCTTGTTTTTGATTGGTTGTTGCAGCCTGTGGCTATGAAGATGTTTCATATCGTGAGTCGTTATGAAACTCTTTCAGTCTGGGAGTCTTGCTGCTATGTAGGAGGGTTGGGGGAGGGGGGGAATAAGTTTCATATCTGTATCACGCTCGCAGAAACACATAAGTCCACTTGGTTTACGTTACGGAAAACAACGCTACGGAAAACAACGCTACGAAAAACAACGTTACGAAAAACAACGCTACGAAAAACAACGCTACGAAAAACAACGCTACGAAAAACAACGCTACGAAAAACAATGCTACGAAAAACAACGTTACGAAAAACAACGCTACGAAAAACAACGCTACGAAAAACAACGCTACGAAAAACAATGCTACGAAAAACAACGTTACGAAAAACAACGCTACGAAAAACAATGCTACGAAAAACAACGTTACGAAAAACAACGTTACGAAAAACAACGTTACGAAAAACAACGCTACGAAAAACAACGCTACGAAAAACAACGTTACGAAAAACAACGCTACGAAAAACAACGCTACGAAAAACAACGTTACGAAAAACAACGCTACGAAAAACAACGCTACGAAAAACAACGTTACGAAAAACAACGCTACGAAAAACAACGCTACGAAAAACAACGTTACGAAAAACAACGCTACGAAAAACAACGCTACGTAAAACAACGCTACGTAAAACAACGTTACGTAAAACAACGTTACGTAAAACAACGTTACGTAAAACAACGTTACGTAAAACAACGTTACGTAAAACAACGCTACGAAAAACAACGCTACGAAAAACAACGCTACGAAAAACAACGCTACGAAAAACAACGTTACGTAAAACAACGCTACGAAAAACAACGTTACGTAAAACAACGTTACGTAAAACAACGTTACGTAAAACAACGTTACGTAAAACAACGTTACGTAAAACAACGTTACGTAAAACAACGCTACGAAAAACAACGCTACGAAAAACAACGCTACGTAAAACAACGTAGCCAAATACAAGAACATCCACATTCAAGATATTCGTGGTTTGCAGAAACCTACAATGCCAACTTTCTGTTTCCTGGCGACTGGTCTGAGTTTTGTGTCCTCAATAGATGGACTGAAGTAAATGTTCGTATGCTGTCGTGCGTGGCTTTGCAATGTTCTCCCTGCTAACAGAGGCCAGTTGCAGTGGGTCATCTGCCAGCAGCTCACACACACACACACACACACACACACACACACACACACACACACACACACACACACACACACACACACACACTCTCATAATAGGATTTCTGCTCAGGCCTCTGTCTCATTGACTCTCTGTCAGAGTAAGAGGATCTGCGTTTGGCAGCCTGGCTGACACACAACGCTGAGTAGATGAAAATGTGTCTCGTTGTTTACAGTTACACATTTCCGAGCCATTTATTTTGGGTGTAACAGATTCATAATCCCGCTCTGTGTAGACGGAGCAGATCCCAGCTGTCACATCATGTATGGGTCTCCAGCTGATGGAAGCTGCATTTAGAATTGACGGGTGGAACTGTCATGACTTCTTGTCCACACGAGGAGCATCAACAGCTCACGTCAACAAACGCTTTCCAAAAATGAATACGTCGTTTTCCAGTCTACTACTTCCGTAGTTAAGTTCTCGTTGAATGAAGGTTGACTAAAACTAGCTGGTTGAACTTTTGGGAAAGGGTTTAGTTTGGTGTCAAACACAGATACTTTAAACGTCCATCCACCCAAAGACGTTCAGGAAGGTCCCACTACGTTCTGCTTTGCTGCTGAATGAAAACATATTCTAGGTTCTTATTAGATGTCACAGGTCATGTGACAGAAAAAAGCTTTAAACCTTTTTTTTAAACTAACAATATCTCCGTTTGTTAGGTGAGGGCTGTGTCCTCTACTGGATATCTCTGTCACAGACTGGAAGTCAGATTTTTTAAATATATTTGGATTGAAATTATTTTGTGCTTTGCTGCAGAAAGTAATAAATACAAAAAATAGAATACAATACAATAAATAACATAAACCAAATACAAAAAATTATATTTGACAAAGGAAACAATAAAAACAATGTATCAGTACGTTTCTGAGACGTGAAACCGTTAGATTAGTGATGTAGTCGCTAAATAGCAGCATAATATCAATGTTCACTTATTGAAGATGTTACAGCCGACAGGAAACTGCTGACAGAGCGAGAGGAAGTGGGAACGACCGAATGGACAGTTAGCCGCCTGCAGGCTTCTGCTGAGATGATGGTTACCTCCCTGGTGAGTTTCCTCATCTGCTCTCAGCTGGATCCTCTCAAAGCAAAACATGTCAGTACACACACACACACACACACACACCATCATTACATGTACAGATGCTACCAATGATGATGTGGTTCATCTGGCTCCATACAGATCAGCTGATTGTACAAATCATTTTGTGTGTTTTATTAGAAATATAAAGGTTGCATTAGTTTCGGTTTGTTTTTTTAATACACTTGTGATTAAACATATACGTCTCTGGTGTCGACCTGTCAATCAGCGTGTAGCCCCGCCCTAAAGCATCCCCTGCTTTATGGTCTGTGTGACTCTAAATGGACCATAATGTACTAAATGAACATCATGCTGTATTGAAGAAGACTTGAAACTAGAGATTGAGACCATAAACTCATGTTTACAATGTTTACTGAGGTAATAAATCAAGAGAGAAGTAGAGTCATTTTCTATAGACTTCTATACAACCAGAGGAGTCGCCCCCTGGTGGACACTAGAGAGAATGCAGCTTTATGACTCTTCAGGAACAGGAGGTTTCCGTCTGTTCAATAGTTTGTCTCAACATAACAATGTGCACAAAGGCAACAACATACAGAAATGATTGAGGCTGTTGGAGCAGCTCCACATTGTCAACGATCATTAATGGAAGTAATCTTTGCGTCCACATACTTTTGGCCATTTATTGGACCGTATGTGCTGATTCAATTAGTGGAGATCTTCTCATCCAATTAACAAACAAACGGCGACTCCTCTCCAGTCTTTCACAGAGAATCCTTTGTTTTATATCACGTTGTTGTTCTTTAGAGTTCCGGCCTTCATCATCATCATCATCGCCGCCCTCTGGGCCGAGCAGCCGTCCTGCAGTCGCACATCTGTAATGAATGAATGAAAACATGTTCTCGGAGTTCCCCTGCAGCTGCTTCTGCTTCCTGCACGTTCTCCTGATTTAAAGCCGACGTGCTGACGTGAAGCAGGTTCACATCAAACGTCCGGTTTATTCGAGTTTTAACCTCCATTCTGCACAGATGTAGTATTCAAAGTGGCCCAGATCATAGCAGGGAGATATTCATCACTTATTTATTTATCTTATCATAACTTATCATTTATTGCGCTTTGATTGGACTGCAAGTGGTTACCAAAGAGGGATGTGAATGTTTGTTGATGATAATGTAACATATGGATGAGTGCGTCTTCCTTTCCACAGGATGACTTCCATTTCAAGGGGGGTAGAGGAGGCCATGTACCCCTTGATCCCAAGAGCAGGACAGGAACACAAGACGAGTGAGAGGAAACACGTCAGGCAAACAGACTCATGACTGCGTCTCTGTGACACCAAACATCCTGACGGAGTCACAGCGAGCCAGCTTACAGAGAAGTTCTGTTTTAGTCTTCAAATTTAGTCTTCAGACTGAATTTAAACCCGAAGCCGGGACGGGAATCGAACCTCGGGACTGAAACTCCTGATGACAATTTAAGAAATGGACGACAGGACGCACTTCTGATCTGTTTTAAGTAAATGATCCTGGTCTCCGTGAAAATAGCAGAGTATCAAGAAATACTTTCCAGCTTTATTCTGCATTACGGTTCTCGTTAGACTGGCTTTCATCTTGCTACAAGAATAACAGGGTTTTCATAAAAACATGTATTTTGCATTCAAGTATCAAAACATTTGAGTTTCAACATCAAAAGTGGTATCAGAGCTAAAAGGCTGAAGTTCCCACTGAAACGTGTCCCATTCAGACCTCCCTCAGACGGACAGACCTCCCTCTAACAATGTCCTCACTCTGAATGTAACAGTTGAACTTCCAAACAGCCCAAAATGTTTGAAACGTTCCTTAAACGTTGCTACACTCGTAGAAGCATGTGGCCATAAAAGAACAGCATAAATCTGCAGCCGAGTCGTCTGATTGTGAAATATTGTTGTGTCGTCTGTTCTGCAGACTGTGTTTGAAGAGACTGATGACTATGAGGTAACATCCACACTGGACTGAAAGCAGAGCGATGGAGGAAATCAACCCTGAGTCATGTTGCGACCCACAACATACACGTAAAAGAGCGTTTTTATCTTCAGAACTGGGATTTATTCATGACGTCGAGCTGACAGAAGGTCTCATGTGAAGGTCTTAGTCGTCATTCATTGTACCTGGATTATTATTATTATTATGAAAATCTCCACAACGACAGGAAAGACGAGGCTTTAATCTGTCGATACTTACGTTCATGAAACCATCGGTGTGTGAATTCTCTGAATGAGAGAACAAACATTAAATCTTTTGATCGAGAATTCAATCCCAGACTCATTTCTCAGCCGCTTTGCCCAAGAGCCGGCTTTCCCGGGATTGTCGAGTGCGGCGTCCCACCTTTTGTGGGGGGGGGGGGACGTTTGGTGACTGCAGCTGTGTACAGAGTTGGGGATCAAATAGGCCAGGGCGACGGGATCTGTCGTCTGTTTGGGGGATTTGCTTTGGTTTCCATGCATGTGCTGAAAGGATTGGAGTGGGATCAAACCCCCTCTGAACCCCTCCCCCACCCCCACATCCCGTCTCCTCCCACCCGTCGCTCCAGTGGTGGAGGGATATGGAGCGATGGCGGCTTAACACCCTCCAAACACAGATGCTGCACGTCTCCCCACTAACCCCCCATCACTCTGCGGATGAACTGGTGCTCCACTTTGCCGTGGATCCACTCAGACTTTGGGGAATCCCTTTGTGTCTGTAGGCTGGAACGAGGGGAGGAAAGAAGAGGGATTATCTGGAACACGGCAGGTTTCTGATGAGCAGACAAAGACATTCAAGTGTCGTGTGTTTTTTAGAGACTCTCAGGCAAATTCATTCCCCAAAGACAGAAAGGGAAGAGGCTCCAGCTTTGGGTTTAAAAAGTATATTGATGATAATGAAAGAACCTCTTTTAGCATCCGAACAGGACGCGGATCAGCAGAGGAACGGGGCCGCGTCCCAATTCTGTTCAGTAGATATTTGTCAGAAGAAGCCGAGACGTGTCAGTAGAGGACTGATGACATACCGTCAGTGATGCTCAGTAGTGATGCTGTGTACTGTTGGTGTACTGCAGTATCAGTGTAGTATTAGTACTGTGAGTACACGACAGCATCAGTAGTAGTATTAGGACTGAGTACACTACAGTATCAGTAGTATTAGTACTGTGAGTACACTACAGTATCAGTAGTATTAGTACTGTGAGTACACTACAGTATCAGTTGTAGTATTAGTACTGAGTACACTACAGTATCAGTAGTAGTATTAGTACTGTGAGTACACGACAGTATCAGTAGTAGTATTAGGACTGAGTACACTACAGTATCAGTAGTATTAGTACTGTGAGTACACTACAGTATCAGTAGTAGTATTAGTACTGTGAGTACACGACAGTATCAGTAGTAGTATTAGTACTGTGAGTACACGACAGTATCAGTAGTAGTATTAGGACTGAGTACACTACAGTATCAGTAGTATTAGTACTGTGAGTACACTACAGTATCAGTAGTAGTATTAGTACTGAGTACACTACAGTATCAGTAGTAGTATTAGTACTGTGAGTACACGACAGTATCAGTAGTAGTATTAGGACTGAGTACACTACAGTATCAGTAGTATTAGTACTGTGAGTACACTACAGTATCAGTAGTAGTATTAGTACTGTGAGTACACGACAGTATCAGTAGTAGTATTAGTACTGTGAGTACACGACAGTATCAGTAGTAGTATTAGTACTGTGAGTACACTACAGTATCACTAGTAGTATTAGTACTGTGAGTACACTACAGTATCAGTAGTAGTATTAGTACTGTGAGTACACGACAGTATCAGTAGTAGTATTAGTACTGTGAGTACACTGCAGTATCAGTGTAGTATTAGTACTGTGAGTACACTGCAGTATCAGTAGTAGTATTAGTACTGTGAATACACGACAGTATCAGTAGTATTAGTACTGTGAGTACACTGCAGTATCAGTGTAGTATTACTACTGTGAGTACACTGCAGTATCAGTGTAGTATTAGTACTGTGAGTACACTACAGTATCAGTGTAGTATTAGTACTGTGAGTACACTGCAGTATCAGTAGTAGTATTAGTACTGTGAATACACGACAGTATCAGTAGTATTAGTACTGTGAGTACACTGCAGTATCAGTGTAGTATTAGTACTGTGAGTACACTGCAGTATCAGTAGTAGTATTAGTACTGTGAATACACGACAGTATCAGTAGTATTAGTACTGTGAGTACACTGCAGTATCAGTGTAGTATTAGTACTGTGAGTACACGACAGTATCAGTGTAGTATTAGTACTGTGAGTACACTACAGTATCAGTAGTTTTAGTTCTGTGAGTACACTACAGTATCAGTGTAGTATTAGTACTGTGAGTACACAACAGTATCAGTAGTATTAGTACTGTGAGTACACTACAGTATCAGCAGTAGTATTAGTACTGTGAGTACACTACAGTATCAGTGTAGTATTAGTACTGTGAGTACACTACAGTATCAGTAGTAGTATTAGTACTGTGAGTACACTACAGTATCAGTAGTAGTATTAGTACTGTGAGTACACTACAGTATCAGTAGTATTAGCACTGTGAGTACACTACAGTATCAGTAGTAGTATTAGCACTGTGAGTACACTACAGTATCAGTAGTAGTATTAGTACTGTGAGTACACTACAGTATCAGTAGTAGTATTAGTACTGTGAGTACACTACAGTATCAGTAGTAGTAGTAGTACTGTGAGTACACTACAGTATCAGTAGTAGTATTAGTACTGTGAGTACACTACAGTATCAGTAGTAGTATTAGTACTGTGAGTACACTACAGTATCAGTAGTAGTAGTAGTACTGTGAGTACACTACAGTATCAGTAGTAGTATTAGTACTGTGAGTACACTACAGTATCAGTAGTAGTATTAGTACTGTGAGTACACTACAGTATCAGTAGTAGTATTAGTACTGTGAGTACACTACAGTATCAGTAGTAGTATTAGTACTGTGAGTACACTACAGTATCAGTAGTAGTATTAGTACTGTGAGTACACTACAGTATCAGTAGTAGTATTAGTACTGTGAGTACACTACAGTATCAGTAGTAGTATTAGTACTGTGAGTACACTACAGTATCAGTAGTAGTATTAGTACTGTGAGTACACTACAGTATCAGTAGTAGTATTAGTACTGTGAGTACACTACAGTATCAGTAGTAGGAGCTGTCCGTGGTGCTGAAGCTCTTCTCTCTGCAGTGAGTCTCATTCAGAACACTTTCACTTCTTGTCTCACCTTCAGCTGAAGACAAAGAGGCCTCTGAGGGGCCTCTGAGGGGCCTCTCGGTCTGAGGGGCCTCTGAGGGGCCTCTCGGCCTGAGGGGCCTCTGGGGGGCCTCCAGGTCTGAGGGGCCTCAGCGGGCCCTCAGGGATCGACCGCTCGTCTGAAACGGCCCAAGTGATTCGTGTCAATGACTGTAAACGACAACCCAGAGAACCGTCCACATTTAACTTGCCCGTGTAGTGAACCTCGCCGCCAGGATCTCTATTGATCTACTGCCGGCCTCAGGAGCATACGGACACACACACACACACACACACACACACACACACACACACACACACACACACACACACACACACTTCCCCTCAGCCTCGGGCTGTAATTTCTCTCCTGTCGTCCCTCTCCTCCTCTCCCTGGAGCATTATGTAGATTATTGGTGTGAAAGTAGGTTAAGATGAATGTTGTACCCAATACAACGGAGACTTTCTCAAAGCCCATCAGTGCAGGGAGAGTGAGGAAGCTGGTCTTACTGGTGTTTGTTGGGGGGGATGGGGGGATGGGGGGGATGGGGGTATCCCATCTGGCCTCCGCACTCCACTCCTTCAGTCTCTACGCTGTAACTGGTCCAGGATCTGGTGTTCTGTTTCGAAAAGAAACAACCTGAAACGTCACCAGACTCCCTTTAAGAAACCCTGTTTTAAGAGTCTTTTGTCAGCGAGTGTTGTGGTTTGTCGGTGCATTGTGAACGGTTTCTCCTCACGTTACCGTCTCTGTTCATGAGCTGTCCAGTGCAACGCCTCCGAACACAGTGTGAGCTCCTCTGGTTCTACATGGGCCCTAAATGTCAGGCTCTCTGCAGCGTCCTGAGATTACATTTGATTGAGACATTTAACAGAAAGGAAAAATAGCTCTCTGACCTTTAGAAATCCCGCCTCTCCCTCTCCCCTCCCCCAGAACACAAGTGTTTCTAACAGACACACACATTGACGTGTACACAAACACATGATCTAATATGGAGCGATGTCTATCTCTCAATAACGTTCCTCTAAATGTCATTTCATCAGTGAGCTGGAGGAGAGCTCTCCTCCTCCTCCTCCTCCTCCTCCTCCTCCTCCTGATTGGTGTCTGAGATAAGACGCCAGTTATCGTTATTATCGCCACATCCTCTCACTAAACATCGGCACGCTTCCTTCTCCACACTCACTGCGGAAAATCATGTTTTCTGAAACTGATGTGGTCCAAGAATGTGAGGAGAGACATGATCGTAAACAGCAGAGTATTTAACGGGATAATAGAAATGTCGAACCTTTTACCACAAACACTCCGCCTGCAGTGCTACTCTGATATCAACGTGAACGAATATGATGGAAATGATTCATTAGGAACAACCCGTTGAGATGGACCATCTCGTTTTCAACCACAATTATACAATACGAGCCCAATTTAAACATGTAACCAAAACACACAACATATGAAATAATAAGGCCTACAAAATCATAACTAAAAATGTATATTTATATTTAGTTGTTGATCATTATTATTTGAGGTTAGTTTTACAGGACTAGTTGTCCGGCCGTCTCCTCTGCTTCTCCGTCTCCAACGAGGTCTGACGAGCAGACAATGAAGGACAGCAGCCAGAAAATGTGAATCATTTCTTCCTCTTCAAAGTGGCGAGCGCACGGCGTCCTGAGGACTGTTAGCGGGTATATTTGTGGGGAGGGGGGAGGGGGGGGGGAGGATTTTCTTTCTTTAGGACAGATAATAAAGATGGAGGGAGGGGGGGGGGTGATCTCATAGCTGCTGCAGACGTCAGGCAGGATGCTTTGTTTCCGCTGGTGGCAGAATTGTTACTTTAAAGAAGAACACTGAGGTCACGTTGAGCTGCAGAACACTTCTGTGTTTGTGTCTTTCTGTGCGTTGACCCAGTTTGTCACGTTTTATCTCATCACAACTTTAAGGTATCACAAGTAGGTGGTTGAAGACTGAATGAAACATGTTTATCAGAAAATATGAAATAGATGAAGAGTATTACATCTATATGTTTGCTATTAACAACAAATCCCCCGAAAAGACAAAAAACAATATCTTTTAAAAATACTTCACAAATTAAATTTTTTTTAAAGCTCCATAAGCTCCTGAAACAGCTGGTCACTGTAGTTTTTTATAAAAACAACAGGAGGAAATAGTGCATTCGTTGGGGACTATTTCCAGCGGCGGATGAATCCACATTTGGTGCGCTATGTGTGATTGAGTCCGAATAAACTACAGAGGAAGAAGATCATTCATTTAATTCATTGTTGTTGGTGTTGGCCTGAACAAAAAAAAGTATTTATTCAAGTTTCTCACCAAAGACCACATTTTACAGATTACATTTGAACACATGATGGTAACGTTATAATTTACCGTCACCCAGCACTGAGTTTCACTGAGCAGAATAAGGACACAACCCAATGCTCTCCTCCGTTAACGTTAGCCGCTAGCTCCGTTGTTTAGCAACAGCTAACAGCTAACTAGCTCTCCTGCTGCTGATTTCAACATTATTATTGTTGTTTATGATGTATAATCAGGGAAACATGCAGGAGAGTGTTTAACCACACGTGTGTAGTGCTAGTTAGCACATGTGCAGTAGCGATCGTGCAGGACGTAGATGACATAATACGTAATATTTGATTTCTGATTTAGAAGTTTAGGCTGTACTGGAGGAATTCCTGATTCTGCTCTTTGTACCAGATCTAATAAATTATGAATATATGAAACATTGAGGGTTTTAATTACTTAATGTTGGTAAGTTCATCCACAACCAACCCTTCATTCTCTCTGTATTGACCTTTTTTCGTCTGGCTTGCCATCCAAAAAGAAAGAGGGATCTCTCTTCTTCACTTCCTTTTTCCCTTTTAATTCTTTTTTTTGTGTCTTATTATCTGTTCAGACGGGATGATCCCTGAATCATCAGGCTTTTTATAAGAATGAACACTTGTATGAGATTAAATAAAGAAGAGGTCTATCCTCCTCGTTAGTGTCTTACCTCCTCTCCACTTCTGTATCCTTTTTCTTTCTATCACTCTCATCGTATTCTCCTCCTCTGGGAGCGAGAGAGGAAATGAGACGGGCCGAGGTAATTAAATTGCATTCAGCGGTGAGATCTGTGTGTGTGTGTGTGTGTGTGTGTGTGTGTGTGTGTGTGTGTGTGTGTGTGTGTGTGTGCGTGTGTGTGTGTAGGAGGATGGTGATTACGGGGACCCTCCTTTTCATCGCTCTTTTCATCGTCTTCTAGCTGCATGTTTTCACGGTGAGCTCGTGTCTGGCTGTTGTTCTTCGGACTCTCTTTCTCTCTCTTTCTGTCACATCACAAACATTTGAACACGTCTCGTGAACGATCTCATATTCTGACACTGAATCAGGCTTTGTTTTTCCTTCAGCAACAACACAAATAGCTTTCCGTCTTCACAAATGAATTATGCAATATGTATTCGTTACCAAAATAGACAGAAATTGAGGCTTGATAAAGCAGGACGCAGGTTTAGCTGACAGCTAGCTGCCAATATTGATGAAAACATGTCAAACTGGAAAAACAACAACTAATCGATCTAAATTCTCATGAACGGTATCACATATGACGGGGGTTCTCAAAGACTGTGCCCCCCCCCCCCTATACAGCTGTTGGACATCACTTCAGACTACAGCAAATACATGACAGACGGTCTGAGACTTTCATGAGTTTCTGACTCTGTGAAAGTGAGAAACAGTCTCTGACCTCCGTCTCTTGAACCCAATCACACACATTTAGGCTGTTTTATATGAATGAATTTTATTTATATAGCGCTTTTCACAGACAGTAGTATCACAAAGTGCTTAACAGAGCAGACATTTAAAAGCATACAAAATTCCAGAGCCTCGGGGCCACTGCCTCAAAGGCTCGGTCACCACGGGGCCACTGCCTCAAAGGCTCGGTCACCAGGGGTCTTAAATCGTGTGCGTGGAACAGAAGAGCATTTGACCTGAGAGTGCGGGCGGGTGAATAGGGGCGAAGTAGATCAGCTACATAAGTCGGAGCCTGACCGTGAAGTGCTCTGTAAGTGATGGTGAGAATGTTGAAGTGTATCCTAGATGCTACAGGAAGCCAGTGGAGAGATCGGAGTACGGGGGTGATGTGAGACCGTCGGTTTGTCCTGGTGAGTAATCTGGCGGCAGCGTTTTGGATGACCTGCAGACGGTTAAGAGCAGATACACTGAGTGATGTGAAAAGTGAGTTGCAGTCGTCAATGCGTGAAGAGATAAATGTGTGTATGATCATCTCTAATTCAGCTGTTGATACTGCAGATCTCAGTTTACTGATATTTCTTAGATGGAAGAAACATGACCTGGACAGCTGCTTAACATGTTGGTCAAACGACATGGATCGATCAAAGAAAATCCCAAGATTGCGCAGGTTGCAATGGGCAGCAGAGGAGAGTGGACTAATACTCTGCCTGATCATGGGGACAAACTCCTCTGGAGCAATAACTAGGACCTCCGTCTTAGAGTCATTGAGTTGTGAGCAGTTTTCTGCCGTCCAGTCTCTGATGGCATTGACACAGTCCAGGAGCCGAGTTAATGTGAATGCCTCGCTGGGTTTGAATGACAGATGGAGTTGGATATCGTCTGCATATAAATGATAGGACACATTATAACATTTTATAATCTGCCCCAAAGGTAACAGATAAAGGGAAAATAACAGAGGCCCCAGAACCGAGCCCTGCGGTACACCACAAGACAGTGGGGAGGTAACAGACACAAAAGCACCCACAGAGACATTGAAACTTCTGTCACTGAGGTAAGATGTAAACCAGTCTAACGCTATGCCAGATATGCCCACCCAATCACGAAGCCTCTTAATCAGGATGTCATGGTCAACAGTGTCAAATGCAGAACTGAGGTCCAGAAGAACTAACACAGAGCAGTCACCTGCATCAGCACACATGAGAATGTCATTTGAAACCCTCAGGAGAGCGGTTTCAGTAGAGTGTTTCTTACGAAACCCAGACTGGAACTTGTCGTACATGTTGTGCCTCTCCAGTGCAGCAGTAAGTTGGTTGGCCACCACTTTCTCTAAAATGTTGGACAGGAAAGGCAGTTTTGATATGGGCCTGTAGTTCATGGGCAGAGCTGGATCTAAGTTAGGTTTCTTTAATATGGGCTGGATAGTGGCATGTTTGAAATAGGAAGGGACAATTCCTGTAGACAATGAGGAATTGACAATAGATGTTACTGCAGGGCCAATAGTTAGCAGAACTTTCTTAAATAGAGAGGATGGTATAATATCCAGAGGGCAAGTTGATGGCTTTGTTTTGGTAATTAAGTCCATCAGGTCTTGAAGGCTGATGGGCTGGAAAGAGTCCAGAACAGCAGGAGATTGCGAGGAGCTACATGTAGATGAACAGATCCCAGGCTGAATGCCAGACCTAATACCTGTTACCTTATCATTAAAATAGATAAGGAATTTGTTGCAATCGTCAACAGAACAGCATGGTAATGTGGAGACAGACGGTGAAACAATTCTCTTAATTGTGTCAAACAGAATCTTGGGATTTGTCTTTGAGGAAGAGATTAGGTTGGCAAAATAAGCAGTTCTAGCTTCCTTTACTCCAGTATTAAAAGAAACTCTGAGGTCTTTGAGATATGAGCGATGCACTTCTAGCCCAGTAGCTACGACACTTCCGTCTCAGGCTGCAGACAGCATCTGTCATCCACGGAGTAGTGTTATAGGCAGCCCTGGTCCTTTCCTTAAGAGGTGCCACTTTATCCAGCAAAGTGGTGCAATGTTCATTAAATGACTGTATCAAGAGGTCAACATCATTGAGATTTGTGTAAAAGTCACAGCAGAAGTGCATAGAGAAATGATCAGCTGTACTCTCAGTAATAATGCGGGAGTGGAATGTTTGTTTCAGACACAAGGGGTCAGCATTGACAGAAAGATCAAAGAAAATACATTTATGGTCACTGATCAATAGGTCCTCACAACGGGTATTATCAATGTCAATATATGACCCTCCTTTGACAACTAATGTAATATGTTTTCACTTTCATTCACTGACCCTGGACCGTCCCACTTTAAAAATAAACCCTCTGATATATGACACACCAGAGTGGCTTATTCTGAAAAGTTGGTATCAAACAGGCGGCAGCAGGGGATGCTTTAGGGCGGGGCTACACGGTGATTGACAGGTCTCTACCAGAGACGTATACGGCGTCTCTACGTCTCTCCTCCTCAGTCCACATATGGTCACTTCCTGTTCACTGTTTAAAAAACAACCAAAATGGCGACGGCCAAAATGGCGACTCATGGCTTCATGACGGCAGTCTACAAACCGATGTCCTATAAAACCTCCACATTCCTCTGTCCTAGAATAATAATCTGTCCATTTTCTTTGTGATTATTCAAAACATTAATTCAGGAATAAAGCAAGTATAAAA
>NC_136635.1:32607064-32609564 GCF_949748355.1 Melanostigma gelatinosum
CGTGCGTGCGTGCGTGTGTGTGTGTGTGTGTGTGTGTGTGTGTGTGTGTGCGCGTGTGTGTCTAATAGAGAGGGAGGGAGAGGACATCGCTGGTGTTGATAGTCAGTTCATTGTCATTGACTCTCACACACACACGATAGCTGAATACTGGGCTCTGAGCAGCTGTTGGACTGAGCAGGTCTGTGTGGCCTCAGGGAGCTGCAGAGTGACAACACACACACACACACAGCCTCTGAGGTGTGTGTGTGTGTGAGAGAGAGAGAGAGAGAGAGAGAGAGAGAGAGAGAGAGAGAGAGAGAGACAGAGAGAGAGAGAGAGAGAGAGAGAGTGTGTGCGTGCGTGTGTGTGTGTGCGTGTGTGTGTGTTTCATTTACATCAGTACACCTCCTTCCCTCTACCCCCCCCCCCCCCAGTAGATCTGTATTTGGGTCAACGACAGCAACATGCCGAGTCAGCGAAGTGAGACACAAAGCTGCTTGTGGATGATGCTGGAGGCTAAACACGTCCAGAGACTGGGAGGAAAGGGGGAGGAAAGGGGGAGGAACAACACCCCATCCCCTACCACAACACGCCGCCTGTCTCCGGCAGAAATGCGCTCATACACACACGCACCTCCCCAGCAACGAGGCACATCACCCGGTCACAATACCTCCAGAATGTCCCCGGGTGAAATCCGGGACTTGGTTTTATGGTTCCGAGTGGCGGCGCTCACTCGTTGGCGCCGGGACGCGAGGTCTCCAGCCGTCCCCGCCGCGAGGCACCCGATCGTCAGGTCTTCAGCCCTCGGAACAGACCGCGGGTCAATAACTCGTGGGTGGCGGGGTAGAGGCGAGGCAGATCACAGAAACATCATAAAGACTAAAGTACAGCAAAGATATGTTGATGAGAAACGTATTTGTACGTCAAACACAAACGTAATCAGGGAGAAAATACGTTTGTGGTCAAACGTAATTGAGAATGCATTTCAGTTTTGGGGGAACGTCATTTTTAGGAGACAGGACTGCACCGCCATTACACTTTTCCTCTCGCGCACCCCCTAGAGGCAGCTCACTTTGGGAATGCCTGATCTAGCTCATGTCATCATGCTGTGATGCTACACAGGCTACAGAAAATAAACGGCGGTCTAGCGGCCCCTCCTCCGAACTCCCTCCGCTCCAGAGAAAGACAAGCTAGCTAGCTAACTAGCTAACTAGCTAACTAGCCACCCGTCTCTTTGAGCTTTGTCAAACAAATCACCATTTTTCTTTTGTACTTGTCAAATTACCACCAATTCTATTTCTATGGTTCAGCCTCCAGAAATAGACTCTATAAACCTTTGTCTTTCTCCATTTCCTGCTCTGAACTTTGTGTTTCTGCATTTGTGGGTTTCCTCTGAGGATGATCCACTCAATCCATCCTCCATCACACCTCTACTGTCCCTCTCATAACCGGGGGAGGTGACTGTGTGTGAGCCTCGAACACTCGGAGAAGTCTTTACGGGGCTTTTTCTTGTGTCGTGGTGAGCAGTCGGAGCCGCCCTCGAGCTGCTCTGACAACAAGATCAATGAGACCCAATGAATGTCGCCCAGGATGCTGTTTGGGGTCCTGACCGGAGACATGAAAGAGCCCCCAGGCTGCCATATCGGCCCAAACACCCCCCGCTGCTGATGGATCTCCATGTTCCCCAGCGAGACCCCCGCAGGGAAATCACCTTTCCAAATAGCAAGACGCTCATCTCCTCTGAAATATATATATAAAAATATATAAATATATATGCAGCGCCGGGTAATGAAGAGGTGCATTTCCCACTATACGGAGTGCAGACCTTCAGTACAAAGGAAACACCTTCTCCCGCGGCGTCGGAGCTTTGATGGAGCCGTCGTGGCCGTAATAAGACGCCGCTACTGCGTGTTGACATTTCCTGTTGGACGGCGCGAGAGTCACGTCGGGTGATTCCTCACAAGCACGTGATGAAGAACTCTCTGGAGTTCTGGAGCACGTCGATTGCATTTTCATCTGCATGGTTTATGTTCTGTAAACTGAAGAGACGGGAGAGTTTCAGATGAACCTGCAACACGTGTAACATCAGTATGTTTATTCATGATCTTTATCACAGTTTGTGTCTTTGTATTCTGTTAAATATTGCTCAACAAACGAGACAATTACTACGTTTTCATGCACAAAAACTTCAGTTTTCACGCCCGAAATCCAATGAAGAGTATTGGTACTGAGCTCTTCACGAGGCATGAAGAGCCGGTGCAGACTCCAATTCAACGTTCAAGAGATTTATCATCTTCCATCAGCAGTTTCCTGTTTTTTGGCAACGCATCTCTCCTCCAGCTTTGCAAACTGTTGGTCAGTCGGTTTGTGTTCAAACACAAAGCTGACAGAAACAGGAAAGTCTCAATCTGAAAGTGATCCATTCAGAATAATTCTGCATTTCCAAATGAAATATGCAGTTTACGACTGGTATCAAATTCACAATAATGTCATGTAATAACATAATTCTTTTGGTGTCGGT
>NC_136635.1:32614564-32622064 GCF_949748355.1 Melanostigma gelatinosum
ACAATTACTTCTGTTTTATCTTTGTTTAATTGAAGAACATTCTGGCACATCCAGTTGTTGGTTTGTTCAATGCAGTTACCCAGCCCTTGTATGGGATTATAGTCCCCTGGTGACATAGTTATGTAGATTTGTGTGTCGTCTGCATAATTATGATAACACACTTTGTTGTTTTCCATAATCTGAGCTAGTGGAAGCATGTAGATGTTGAACAGAAGAGGCCCCAGTATTGAGCCTTGGGGAACACCACATGTCATTTTAGTCAGCTCTGATGTGTAATCAGCCACAGACACAAAGTATTCTCGGCCCTTCAAGTAGGATTCAAACCAGTTAAGTGCTGTGCCAGAGAGTCCCACCCAGATGTTTAGTCTTTCTAGGAGTATGGCATGGTCGACCGTGTCGAATGCAGCACTGAGATCCAGTAACACTAAGACTGAACTTCTGCCATTGTCTATGTTTAAGTGGATGTCGTTGAAAACCTTAACAAGAGCAGTTTCAGTGCTGTGGTGCTGTCGAAAGCCTGACTGGAAAACATCAAAGCAGTTATTTACGGTCAAGAAGTCGGTCAGCTGTTGGAAAACCGCTTTTTCAATTATTTTACTTAAAAATGGGAGGTTTGATATTGGCCTATAATTTTTCATCGTTGCGGAGTCTAAACTAGCCTTCTTTAGGAGCGGTTTAATAACTGCAGTTTTTAGGGCTTGTGGGAAGACACCTGAGAGAAGGGATGTGTTTACAATATGTAAGAGATCAGTGGTCATGCAGTTTGAAATATTTTTGAAAAAGTGTGTTGGTAGAATATCCAAGCAGCAGGAGGATGACTTCAGATGTTGTATAATGTCTTCTAGGCTTCTACGGTCGATTGAATGAAATTGTGTCATGATATTTGAATGGATGTTATTCAGAGATCGGGACAACACATATCCTGTGGTTGATGTGGAGGAACTGACTGCTTGTCTAATTTTCTGAATTTTGTCAGTAAAAAAGGAGGCAGATTGATTGCATGCCGGTGGATTGGAGCTCAGCAGCTACAGACACTGGAGGGTTTGTTAGCCTGTCGACGGTAGCAAATAAGGCGCGTGTATTGTTCTTGTTTTTGGTTATGATGTCAGAGAAGAATGACTGCCTTGCATTTCTAAGTTCCAAATTATAATTGCGAAGTCTCTCTTTATAGATGTCACAGTGAACCTGGAGATTAGTTTTTCACCACCTGCGCTCAGCTTTCCAACACTCTCGTTTCTCTATTCTGACCAGCGTAGCATTTCTCCAAGGAGATCTTTGCTTCCCCGAGACAACCTTCACTTTAGTGGGTGCAATGGCATCAATAACATGTTTAACTTTAGAATTGAAGCCATCTACAAGCTCATTGACTGAGAGGCAAGAGAGGGCTGGTGTGGAGGAGAACTTGTGAATAAATAGTTCACTGGTGTTTTCAGAGATGTAACGCTTTGTCACAACCTTGGTTTGGACATTTGTGTGCAAGGAGATTGCACTCTCAAAGAAAACACAGAAATGATCAGAGAGTGCAACATCAGTCACAGCAACCTTGGAAATGTTTACACCTTTGGTGATGATGAGGTCCAGAGTGTGCCCCCTGTTGTGGGTGGGTCCTGTCACATGCTGAGTCAGATCATAGTTATCAAGGACACCACATAGTTCTATAGACTCTGTCCTGGGGATTATCAACATGGATATTAAAATCACCAACAATAACAACACAGTCAAAATCAATACAGATTACAGACAGCAGTTCAGTAAACTCATCAAAGAAGGTTGCACAGTATTTAGGCGGTCTGTAAATGTTTAGGAATAAAGCTTGAGTGGAATTCAGAGCCACATCTTCAAAAGAACCAAAATGACCAAAGGACATCTGCTTGCCCAGGAAATAATGAATAATAATTAGTTTACGGTCTCGACAAGTTTCAATTACCTAATATCGTCCGAGAAAGTCCCAACCTTTTGACACCAGTATTTCCAGGGTCTTCCAAAGTTCTTTTTTTTTTCTTTAATTCCAAGTCCTCAGACTATATTCAGTTCTGATATATATTGGTCTCAAAGATGTGTGCTTAAAACATTGAATATCTTTCATAATGCTGGCTTCCTGTGACGAATCAAACTACAACACTAACTTCAAAAATAACACATCAAATGTATAAGTTCATGAGTCCGTACAGATGTTACATTTCTGAGTTTTTGTTGCATCAGAAACCGAACAACACGCAATGGCTTTACGATGTGAGGCTTGATGTGAACGATGTCCTGAACGTCTGCGTCTCTCTGCAGGTGGAGCGGGAGATAGCCATTCTGAAGCTCATCGAGCATCCTCACGTCTTAAAGCTGCACGACGTCTACGAAAACAAGAAATACCTGTGAGTACATGTTTACGCTGTGAGCAGCGACATCATCATCATCACTCTTCTCTTTTAAGATTCATTTCATCAACATGTTCCTCTGGCTTTAAACACAGCTTCACGGGGATATTCACCATATTTAGCCTTTAGGGCTCAAAGTAACATTTTAAACTTGTGAGTTATTATTTTTGCAGTTTTCAGGGATCATTCCAATCAGTTACGGTTTTATTTTAATCTACAACTTTAGTGCTGACATCTGGTGAACTGCCTGATTAAAGCAAATGCTTTTGTGTGTTAACATTTTCACAAAGAAAATACAAAACATGTTTTAATGTCTGACATTAACAAGTCGGACGGACAAAAGGACAGAATCGATTGTTGTTTTCTAAAATGTTAAGTTCAAATAAGTCAACGTTGAGGTTTTATTGACCCATCCATCCAACCCCATCTCGTCCATACTCTGTCTTATTATACATACTGTATCTCTGTCATTATCTCTCTTTATACTACGGCACCTAACTTCCACTTTGCTACCAACATAAGGACTTCTGGTTCTGAAGAGTGAAGTCAAAGCTCCATGTGTTAAAGCTGCATTCTCTCTAGTGTCCACCAGGGGGCGACTCCTCTGGTTGTATAGAAGTCTATAGAAAATGACTCTACTTCTCTCTTGATTTATTCCCTCAGTAAACATTGTAAACATGAGTTTATGTCTCAATCTCTAGTTTCAAGTCTTCTTCAATACAGCATGATGTTCATTTAGTACATTATGGTCCATTTAGAGTCACACAGACCATAAAGCAGGGGATGCTTTAGGGCGGGGCTACACGTGATTGACAGGTGTACCAGAGACGTATATGTCTACGTATACGTCTACGTATACGTAGACATATACGTAGACATATACGTAGACGTATACAGGTCTACCAGAGATTTATACGGCATCTCTACGTCACTCCTCCTCAGTCCAGATATGGTCACTTCCTGTTCACTGGTTGCAAAAAAAACAAGATGGCGACGTCCAAAACACTGAACTCGAGGCTTCAAAACATCCACAAACCGCCGTCATGACTATGTGTCCACTTCTTATATAGACTACGGTTCACCAGCAATAAATGGAAAAATAAGCTGCTTGTGATTTTTCAGTGAGGGACGGCTTGCGAAACACTGTCTTACTGTCTTTTGAGGGATAAACAAGTCTGCACTATTATAGTTTATATTTCTTCACAAAGTGAGGAGAGTTAAAATCTCAGTCTGGTCGATCAGATGTGAAATAAAGTCCCGGAGCTGTCGACAGCAGAGCAATTCAAGGTTTCCTTCAAAGTGCAGTGAGTTGTGTGTTTTATTGGAACAGGACGTGTTTTATTGCCCCCCCCCCCCCTCACTGTAACCGTCCTGCTGCAGCCGTGTGGCGGTAACGCACCGCCCCGTTTTATCGCCGACATTCATCTGCTGCATGTGGCGGCCGCGCTCCAGTGGCACGGCTTAATGCGCTCATCAATACTTGATGAAGGCAGCGCTGTCAAACGAGCGGGGATTTGTTCTCTTAATGTCGCGAGGACGGCGACGGACGCTCCTCGTTGGACGCAAACCGTTTTAAAGAGAATGTCCCGCTCACAAATCACAAAGCACACGCCAAACACGCTTCTAATTCAAATAGCTCTGACAGCTAAACGCTCCAGCAAATCCTTTCATCTGCTCATAAATCAGCGAGCAGGAAGGAGAGCGAGGACCAGAGATGTCTCCGAGACACCTTTCAATCCACAGACACGCAGACCAACACGGGTCGGGATTTTCTGGAGGATTTACACTCAGCGTCAATGTACTGTGGTACAAATACTCTGTGGTTTATGACTCGATGACTTCATTAAGGCCTCTTTCATTCTGAGGAACAATGAAAGTGAGGAACTGTAAACATCCTCAGTTTAAAGAGTGAACCTTGTTCACTCTTTAAACTGAGGAGTTTTTCAATTTCAGGAGACTTTCTACATTCCAGATGTAAATATTTCGTCTCTCTCTTTGTTCTGCTGAAGCTATCTGACAGCAGCAGGTTTGCAGAATGAAGTGTGTTCTGTTCAGTCTTTCATGTGATGACCTGTTGATGAGAGCAGCAGGTGATCCACGTTGATCCTTTATGAACACAGCAGCAGACTCACTGCGCAGACGTCTGCGCTGTCCGTGGTGCTGAAGCAGCAGACGGACGTAATTGTTGTTATTTATCTGAGCAGTTACGTGTTTATCGATAATATTCTCTTCACGTTAAAGCTTGGATTGCAACGATTATTCCATTAGTTGTCAACTATTGGAATAATCGCCAACTATCAACATAAGATAATCAGTTAAAGTGATGTTTTGATTTAAAAAGTCAGAATTCTCAGATTCCAGCTTCTTAAATGTGATTTTCTTTTGTTTCTTTCTTTCCTCCTCTTTCATGATGAACTGAATATCTTTGTGGACAAAACAAGACATTTGAGGACGTCATGATTTAGATTCATCAACAATAAAAATAACGGTTAGTTTCAGCCCCAGCCTGGTGCAGGAGCTCTGAGACCATTTCTGAGACTTCAACGTTAGAACGCTGCGTTGATTTCGACGTGAGTGAAATCAACTTGTAGAGCAGCATGCAGACATCACACAGACACGAAGGGCGGGAAGTCTTCCATCATCTGACACGAGTCCTAGATGACTCACGTCACGGCCTTTCTTCCTCCTCTGACGTCCTCTTCCTCTGCAGGTACCTGGTGCTGGAGCACGTCTCCGGCGGGGAGCTGTTCGACTACCTGGTGAAAAAGGGCCGGCTAACGCCCAAAGAGGCCCGCAAGTTCTTCAGACAGATCATCTCAGCGCTGGACTTCTGCCACAGCCACTCCATATGGTGTGCATACTCTCACAGAGAATATTATTATTATGAATGTTTAGAAAACAAATTTAAACCAAAATAGATGTGAGATTGTTTGCTAGCCAGCTAAAAGGTCCGTTAGTTAGTGACTCGCGATGACCCCGCAGAGAAGGTCTAATTCAAGATAAGATTTCATTTTATGATTTATTAACTTTCCAGAACGCCGTGAAAGAGAAAGAAGCGACACTTTGTTCCGTAGAAGTGTTCATTCAGAAGGAAACAGGAAGCCTTTCATCTGAAGAGGTTCTTCAGCTGCAGAACTGTTCCAGAAGCGAAAGGTCTTCATGACGTCCAGTTGACTCAGTGCCTCGAGATGTCCTCTGTGCTCCACGTCTGACTTATGGAAGATTCACGACCACTGAAAGCAGAGATGTGCAATACAGCTTCATAAAGAGATGAATATTCTACGGTTGTATGAAGAAGAACCACTGTTAGCACTGTTAGCTGCTCGCCTCCGGCTCAGACGTCGCCATGTTGAGAGCCAAAATAATACAACAAATTGTTAAAAGTGATGAAAGTTTTAAGAATCGGATACATTGTGAACAGATGTACAGCAGGTGGAGGAAAGAAGAGCTTCCTGTTGTCCTTCAGGTGTGAAGAAGGTTTTCACTTCAGATCAACATTTGTGTTTCCTGTCGTCCTCCAGCCACAGAGATCTGAAGCCCGAGAACTTGTTGTTGGACGAGAAGAACAACATCAGGATAGCAGACTTTGGCATGGCGTCTCTGCAGGTCGGGGACAGTCTGCTGGAGACCAGCTGTGGGTGAGTACGCGTCAATCTCAGGTCCAGACTCTGGTCCAGAGTCCTGAGCAGCGCTCTTCATTCCTGTTCTGAACAACGCGATGCTCTGAAGAGGAGGATCTACTGTTACTGCTGTAAACCTTCCTCTTGCTGACTCACCGGTCTTCACGTTCATAACGCTTCCGTCTCTGTTGCACCTCTGACTAATAAATATACGTCTCGTCACGTAAATCCACGACAGTCGTTGACGTCATGAACAGGATGTTAAAGCTCCAGAGAACAAGTGTATGAGTTGACTGGTTCTGCTTTCCTGTCTCTTCTCTTTCAGAGAGATGTGACTGAATGTACCACGACTCTGAGCCTCATGATGACTCAGCAGGAGTTATTTGAGCTGTTTTTGAGACATGAGTACAGTGATGAGTGCAGCTTCAGAAGGACACACTGCTCTTCAGTGAGCTTTTAGTTGAGCTGTGTTGTGGAAACAGTAGAAAGCTTTCAGGTTGTTTGTTTCTTCAGCCTCTACAATGTTTGGTCGGACTCCTGCTGGTCCAAGGTGTCCCGGGCCCCCCAGCTAACCGCTGACTCTGTGTTTCCCAGACTCGGTCATGTGGAACGCCTAAAGCCGACTCCGGCTCAGAAGCGCTGCACGAAGAACGTGGATTTATTGGGCTAAATATTCAGCCTGCAGTTCCTCATCAGCACAAGTCAAACGATGGAGGCGATGCTGCTCTGAGCAATGATGCAGCCGTGAGGTTTTACTTCATTCTCTGTGAAATCAGCACTATATTTACATGTTGATGGTCCAGCTGGGACGCTCACCCAAAACGTATTCTTCTAGTTGTCCTGGTGATTCCTCATCAGAGTGTTTGAACCTCTGAGTCTCTCTGAGTCTCACCTGGACTCACAGCAACCTGAACAGTTCATTCTGTGATGTCAAGGTTTCACACAGCGAGGTTCAAACTCCACCAGTGTTCTAAATATGAAACATGAAAGATGTGCTGAGGAGGACGGTGTGATTCGGGCAAAGGTTCAGGAACAGGGCAGGACGGGGTCTTCCCTTGAGACTGGACTGCATCTGTCTTTTAAAAATACCCAAAATACATCAAGTTATTTCAACAGCGTGTGAAGTAGAATTCAACATGTAATTAGGATCTGCCTTTCTTAAGAGTTCAGACATCGAAGACATCGGAAATAAATGTCTGGCCAAAAGGGACGAATTCAATCTTTATTCATGAAGAACGTTTTATTTTGGGGCCCACATCTCAGTTTCATCTTACTGTTTCTGGGGGTCCTTTGGGGCCCTCATCTCTTCTTCTGGGGGTCTTTTGGGGCCCTCATCTCTTCTTGTGGGGGTCCTTTGGGGCCCTCATCTCTTCTTGTGGGGGTCTTTTGGGGCCCTCATCTCTTCTTGTGGGGGTCCTTTGGGGTCCTCATCTCTTCTTGTGGGGGTCTTTTGGGGCCCTCATCTCTTCTTCTGGGGGTCCTTTGGGGCCCTCATCTCTTCTTGTGGGGGT